>NC_058403.1:152791633-152820297 GCF_002201575.2 Neomonachus schauinslandi
CATACAGAACAACAACTAAATAAGGGATTAAAAGCATGGTAGAGGGGCGCCTGGGTGGCTCAGTTGTTAAGCGTCTGCCTTCGGCTCAGGTCATGATCCCGGGGTCCTGGGATTGAGCCCCGCATTGGGCTCCCTGTTTGGTGGGAAGCCTGCTTCTTCCTCTTCCATTCCCCCTGCTTGTGTTCCTGCTCTCGCTGTGTCTCTCTCTGTCAAAAAAATAAATAAAATCTTTAAAAAATAAATAAATAATAAATAAATAAAAGCAGGGTAGAACTATAATAGCAAACAATCATTGGGGTTGTGTGCTTCCACAGGCACACATGGGATAATTTTAATTTCAAAAAGGTTAAGGACTGCAGTTGATTAAAACATATTGAATATATAAAAAGTCATGAGTTCAGAATAATTTTTTAGAAAGGAAATAGTCCTGGAGATAGCCAGGCCATCAACTTATTCCTCTGAAAATTGTTAATTATAGGGAAAGAACTAAACATTTCTGCTTTTCTAATATAAATAGAATTTCAGTATAACCTAATATCCCCGTGGATAAGGGAAAGTGTTTCAATACAGAAGAATTCCAGCTAGGGCTGGGATTAGGGTAAGGTGAGTCAAGTGCCTAGGGTAGAAAATTTAATAAGGTACTCACCTTGCCCTGATTTTAGTTAATAAATGCAGGAGTGTCCAAACTAGAAAATTGTTTCAACCATTAGTGAAATAACTGATTCAAGCACTAGTCATTAATGCTGCTAAAACAACTACAAGAAAAACTGATAGGAAATGTATAAAAATCAGGCTGTCACCATCCAAACCCAATGATCAATCTTAATGTCACAAAAAGTGAGACAACCAACATCGCATGCCTCCTGAGTGGGTACAGAAAGTACATAGCATCACTTAGTAAGGATTCTCAGAAAAAAAATTTTGAGTCATAATACAATCAAACCGGGCACCTGGCTGGCTCAGTCAGTGGAGGATGTGACTCTTGATCTCAGGGTTGTGAGGTTGAGCCCCACATTGGGGGTAGAGATCACTTAAAAATAAAATATTTAAAAAACAATAATAGGGGCGCCTGGGTGGCTCAGTCGTTAAGCGTCTGCCTTCAGCTCAGGTCATGATCCCGGGGTCCTGGGATTGAGCCCCGCATCGGGCTCCCTGCTTGGTGGGAAGCCTGCTTCTTCCTCTCCCGTTCCCCCTGCTTGTGTTCCTGCTCTCGCTGTCTCTCTCTCTTTGTCAAATAAATAAATAAAATCTTAAAAAATAAAACAAAAAAAAATAATAATGCAGTCAAACCTTTAAAACTGACCCCTAGTCCACAGGAAATATTGAGCATAAAGGATGAAGTCCACAAGGAAGCAATATACAAGATCTCAAAAGAGGGACTTTCTATTAGACTCTAATTTCATCAGCAAGTCAATGAAAGGAAAAATAAAAGGTGAGGGGACTGTTCTAGATTAAGAGAAACATAAGACTTAAAAGACTTATGAGAAACACAAGAGACGTAACAACCAAATAAAACAGATCCTGTTTGATCTTGATTCTAAACAGAAATTACAAAAAGAATTTTTTATACAATCAAGGAAATTTGAGTATGGCTTGGTAATTGAATAATATTAAATAATTATTTGCATTTTGTTAGATGTGATAATGGATTGTGGTCATGCAAGAAAATATTTGGAGATTTCTTTTTGAGTTGCATACTGAAGTATTTAGAACTGAATGGTACAATGTCTGGGATTTGCTTTAAAATACTCCAACAAAAAACATAACAAGGGGGAAGGGGTAAATGAAACAAGTCTATGGTTAAATGAAGCTAAGGGTTGGACACAGGGGATTTGTTATACTTTCTAGTTTGGGGCATGTTTGGAAAGTTTCACAATAAAAATCCCAAAAATATGGGTACCCCATTATTCAGCTAAATCCCACTGTGTAGTATGTATCCTAGAGAAACTCTTACAGCTGTGCACATATTCAAGAGTGAGTTGTGCTTTGTAAAATGAAAGGGTAAAGTGTCAACAGCCATACCCCATTCCTCCTAGTTAACAAAATCCTGATTTTATTTACCCCTCACAGAAATACTTTTGAATACTGTGTGAGGATCCAAGGCATGCTTTGGAATCTCATTTCTTCTTACCAGTAATTGCAGTGGCAGGCAGGCAGGCAACAACTTTGCCAATGAAAACGAAGGGAAATCTTGATGAGAGTCTAGGGAAGTTCCACCATACTTCATTGATTCCAAGGCACACAATCTTTCTTTCATTTCTGAAATTTGCAGGCTTCTCACAACTGATAGCATGTCGCTGGACGGCTGGTGCAGTGTGTTTGTCAACCCTGTGTGTGTACAAACATGATTTGAAAGCCTACCCTTTGTGCCATCTGGTAAGATCCAGAAAGTACTAGAATTACAACTTGCAGAATGGGTGTTCCTGAGACCATAGTGGCACATTCTGTGAGGAGATACTGCACTGCCAGTTCCTTATAGCACAGAGGGTAACATTTTGGGGGGAAACATGGACGTGGAAGGCTCTGATTTTCAAAGTGATTTAGAGTGGAACTCTGGTGAGAAGACATTCTGAAAATACCCTTAACCAATTTATTTCATTTCTACTTTCCTATTTTGTATACTCAAGAGTAATATATAATTTTAAAAATTTTATGTCTCAGTTTAAAAGGGCTATTTTTAAGAGTATAAAACAAAACTTCTAAGGGATAAGAAAGTACTGTCAGTTTAAGTGTTGGAATTTTGGTTTTTTTAGTAGTTAAAAAAATGTGTGCCTTCCCACTGGTGGAATGTGGTACCTATCTGTTAGAGAATAAGGCTAGAAAATAGAAGTTCTTTTTGCTCCCCTTCTTGCTTTGGATACTGTCCGGCAAGGGCACAGCTGGGGCAGTTATCTGGGACCACCAGGGGGAGACCAAAAGGATCCCAGGGATGCCCAATTGCATCCTGACATTGCTGAGTCGCTAATCTAGCAATGGAACATCCTACTTGTAGATTCCCATCAATGAGATAAGTAATGCCTATATTACTTATAAAACTTTTACTTAGGAATCATGCTACAAAAGTATACTGAAGTGATAATCATTTAGTAGAATACTGAACATTTTAAAATACACTATAAAGTTTAATGTAAATATATATATTTTATATTTTAACATATATTTTATATAAATATAAACATATTTTATATGAATACTATGTATTTTATAAATATATATTTCGATATCAAAAAGATAATGTTGAGGTAAAAAAAGCAAGTTTCAGAATAATATCTGTGCAATACTTATATAAAGTTGAATGATTCATAATGTATTGTTTATATGTTTTAAACATGGACTAGAAGGATACACACTATCTTTAGCATAGTGGATATGCTAAAGATACTCACTGGGGGGGCGCCTGGGGGGCGCCTCTGTGCCTTCGGCTCAGGTCATGATCCCGGGGTCCTGGAATCGAGCCCTGCCTTGGGCTCCCTGCTCAGCGGGAAGCCTGCTTCTCCCTCTCCCACTCACCCTGTTTGTATTCCCTCTCTCGCTGTCTCTGTCAAATAAATAAATAAAATCTTTAAAACACAAAAAGATACTGGGAAGGGAGTAAGGGAAATGCAATCAGGAAGGGAATATAAACTGGACTCATCTGTACCAATAATGATTTGCATATTTTTTCAAAAGAATATCCAAAGCAAATGTGGCAAATATTAACTTTGTTAAATCTGAGTGGTAGGGGCGCCTGGGTGACTCAGTCGTTAAGCGTCTGCTTTCAGCTCAGGTCATGATCCCAGAGTCCTGGGATGGAGCCCCGCATCGGGCTCCCTGCTCGGGGGAAGCCTGCTTCTCCCTCTCCCACTCCCCTGCTTGTGTTCTCTCTCTCACTGTATCTCTCTCTGTCAAATAAATAAAAAGTCTTTAAAAAAAAAAAAAAACACAAATAACTGAGTGGTAAATAAACTTGTCATATTCTTCATTTTATGTTTGTGAAATATCTCATCATTATGATGATGAGGATAAAAAACCCTAGTTACCGGGGCGCCTGGGTGGCTCAGTCGTTAAGCGTCTGCCTTCGGCTCAGGTCATGATCCCAGGGTTATGGGATCTGGGATCTGGGATCGAGCACCGCCTCGGGCTACCTGCTCAGCCAGGAGCCTGCTTCTCCCTCTCCCACTCACCCTGCTTGTGTTCCCTCTCTCGCTGTCTCTCTCTCTCTCTGTGTCAAATAAATAAGAATTTTTTAAAAACCCTAGTTACTTAATTTTCCCATGTTTATAATTGAAATAATCTCAAAGTCATAGTTTAGAGCATAATAAAAGTATGTTTAACATACATACATTTTTTTCTTCACTTGTAAATTAGAAATGTCCACTGGAGATGGCGCCAAAGAGTCATGAAAAACACTAGGCTATATGACAGACTAATTCTCTTAAAGGTACTAGATATAATTGTGAAAATCCCATGTATACTATTAAGACTTCTATCAACAATATCTTGTATTTGCATATTAGTGGTTCAGAAATAATGATAAGGACACAAATCTAAAAGCCAACAAACTTTGTAGGACACCTCCACAAAGAATAAAGAACCTTAGGATGAGAAGAGACTCCCCGACTCAATATGTTGTGTTTTGTTTTGTTTTAAAGATTTTATTTATTTATTTGACAGAGAGAGACACAGTGAGAGAGGGAACAAAAGCAGGGGGAGTGGGAGAGGGAGAAGCAGGCTTCCCACAGAGCAGGGAGACTGATGCGGGGCTCGATTCCAGGATTCTGGGATTATGACCTGAGCCGAAGGCAGACGCTTAACGAATGAGCCACCCAGGCGCCCCTCAATATGTTGTGTTTAAGTCTTTTGCCAAAGGATTTCTATTGGTCAGGGTCTAACCAGGAAAATAGAAACCACTCTAAGCATTGAAAACAGGGGAGAAAACCCCGGAGGGAATTTAATACAGGGAAGCGGATAGAGGAGCCAAGAAACCTGGCAAGGCAGTGAGGCAACCCAGCCCTTAACAGAGCGGGATACCACTACTGCCTCCTGCTGGAGCAGGGGGGAAGGACAGGAAGCAGGAGGTGTTCCTGGAGTCCAAGGGCTGGGGTCACTGAGCAAAACCAGAACTACCCTGAGCCTGTTGAGGGATGAAGCCTTTCCCAGAAAGACTACCGGAAGCAGAGAAAGAAGAGGAGAAATACCCCCGGTTTCTCCCTTCCTCTTGCCTTCCGATTTCCCAATGACGCCTCCCACTGGCTGGACTTAGCCAGAAATCAGCTGACCTGGGAGCCTGGGAAATAGCCTATAGGAGTCAGCCCCCTGAAAGCACAGCGGAGCGGAGCAAGGGCAAAAATGAAATCTGAAGGCAGAGAGGATCCATCCCACTAGTTGTAAACTTAATTAGTTATAGTTAAATTTTCTTGTTTCTCGTATTTCTTTTCCAGAATGGTTCTCAGGCGCCTGGGTGGCTCAGTCGGTTGGGCGTCTGCCTTCCGGTCAGGTCATGATCCCAGAGTCCCAGCATCGAGTCCTACATCGGGCTCCCTGCTCACTGGGGAGTCTGCTTCTCCCTCTGACTCTCCCCACTATCATGCTTTCTCTCTCTGGCTCTCTCTCTCTCTCTTAAATAAATAAAATCTTCAAAAAATAGTAACAAAATAAGATGAAATGGTTCTCAACTCCTATATACCTAGAGTTGCCAGATTTAGGGAGTGGGAGGGAGAGACACGGATGCCAGTTGAATCTGAATTTCAGATAAACAGTGCAATATTTGGAATATATTTATAACAAAAAATTTTTAGTATTTATCTGAAATTCAAATTTAACTGGGCATCCTGTGCTTAAAATTGTATCTTGCACACTGTGTACCATATACCAAGTATAACTGAAATGCTTTAAAAACAAAACTAACTTATACACCCAACTATACAAAAACCAGAACTTATCCTAACTTCCACATCTGTAAGACAGTGGGAAAGACTATTTCACAAAATTGGATAATGCCACTGTGCTCCAAACATTCTGGTGACAGAGCCTTTGGATACAGGGCCAGACATGGGGTAAAGCAAGTGAGGCACTGACCTTGGGTGCAAACTTTAATGGGGTGCCAAGAAACTTAGTAAGTAATCAAGATAAATAATATGTTAATGCAATATTTTTAAATAAAAATGAATACAAAAAATCCACAAAGAACAAAATATTGAAAATTTTAATATGACAGGATCAGTAACAGTGCTGTGCTGAGACATATTGAAACCTGAGAAAAGAGGAAAAATCAGTCTTTACTTACTTTAAACCTGTCTTTACTTAAAATATTGATATACTGCTCATCATGAATATATTAACTCCTGATTTCTAAAAATATTGCCTTAAAATATTATTTGTCTTAATTAGGGAATTTTTTGGCACTTCCTTAAATTTTTCCACCTGAAATGAGTGTTCAGCACTGTTTGGATCCATTTCAGGGTTACATAAAATTCGCCAGATTTGTGTCGAATGATTACTGGCACATTTTAAGTTGGCAAATAGTTTTGCCTTTGAAGCTTGATTTGAATAGCCAGTGAATGAAAAGTGAAGCTGGGACAGGAGCTTGATGTCCATCCCTATGGATGTAACTGCTTTGGCAAAGTGGGTAGAAATTTACGCTTTCACATCTTTGTAGTATTTCTTGGTAATTATCTACTCACTGTGATGAATTGGTTGCAAAATAACTTGTAGTTTCCACCAGAAATTTGATTATGGGAATAACACTAGATTTAGCCCTTTGTATCCTAAAAAAAAAAAAAAAAAAAAAAAAATCTAGAGTTGAAGAACTCTTTCCAAGTTCTAGGTCTGACACTTACTAGCTGAGCAAGCTGATTCATTGATTTACTTCTTGGAGCCTCAATTTCTTCACCCTTAAAATGGGTTTGAATATCCATATTACAAAAATGTTGAGGAAGAAAAGAAACAATCATTGCAAAACCTCTTTATGAACTTGTAAAAGACCATTCAGAAGTGTCAAAACCCCTGAAACACTGAAGAATTCTCATCTTGGAGGGGGGGGAGGGGCAAAGGGTGAGGGAGAGAGACTCTTAAGCTCCATTGTGGAGCCTGATGTGGGGCTTGATCTCACCACCCTGAGATCATGGCCTGAGTCGAAATCAGGAGTTGGATGCTTAACCGACTGAGCCCCCCAGGCCTCCCAGAATTCTCATTATCGTAAAGTCCTGTTGCATTCATAGATATTGGCATGCTTGCTAAGTATCAATATAAGGATGATATTTAAAGACAGTATTTGGGGCGCCTGGGTGGCTCAGATGGTTAAGCGTCTGCCTTTGGCTCAGGTCATGATCTCAGGGTCCTGGGATCGAGTCCCGCATCGGGTTCCCTGCTCAGTGCAGAGCCTGCTTCTCCCTCTCCTTTTGCCATTCCCTCTGCTTGTGCTCTTCTGTCTATCTCTCTGTCAAATAAATAAATAAAATCTTTAAAAAAAATAAAGACAGTATTTGGAGATTATAACTGAGCTGATGGAGAGGGGATTCATATCGAGAGATTGTTTCCATAGTGCAAGACAAGATTTGCATATTGCTGGTATAGTCTTTGGCCATCAGGAACATCTTCTTGAGAAAATGATGCCCATGTTTCCTGGGAAGGAAACGGCTTTAGCTACAAAAGAGGGTATGTACAGGATGGAAACTGAAAAGGGATTATAGGCAGGTCATGAAAGGTCTTAAAAGTCATTTTAAGGAGTTTGGAATTGGTACTAAAAGCAATGAAGTGTTTTAAATGGATGTGGACATGATCAGATTAGCATTAAAAAACCTATCTCAGAGCGCCTGGGTGGCTCAGTCTGTTGAGCGTCTGCCTTCAGCTCAGGTCAGGATCCCAGGATCCTAGCATCAAGCCCCACGAGCAGGGAGCTTGCTTCTCACTCTGCCTCTGCCCGCCGCTCTGCCTGCTTGTTTGTGCTCTCTATCTCTGTGTCAAATATATAAATAAAATCTTCAAAAAAAATAAAAATAAAAAACCTATCTCTGGCTACATGAAGACATTCTGGAAGGGGAAAGACAGGATGACAAGGTTGCTGTGGCACTTGTCTCAGAGGTGATAATGACTTGGGAATAGAGTGGCAGTGAAAATGGAAGGATCCATCATACGGAGAAGGTAGAATCCACAGACCTCGGTTGGCTGGTTGAACCAGATGGGGAATGAAGAACTGGGAGATGGTGTTTCAGTTATCTATTGCTACACCCTCAAATTTAGTGGTTTAAAAGAACAACTTTGTACATCCACATGCAAAAGAATGAGGTTGGGGGGGCTCCTTGGTGGCTCAGTAGGTTAAGGGTTTGACTCTTAATTTTGGCTCAGGTCATGATCTCAGGGTCATGAGATTGAGCTCCGTGTGGGGCTCTGAGCTGGGTGTGGAGCCTACTTGGGATTCTCTCTCTCTCTCTCCAACTGCTCCCCCCACAACAACAACAACAACAAAAATCTTTTTTTTTTTGGAGAGAGAGCACATGTGTTCGAGAGGGATGGGGCGGGGAGGGGCAGAGGGGAAAGGGAGACAGAATCTCAAGCAGGCTCCATGCCCAGCACAGAGCCGGGCCCAGGGGTTGATCTCATGACCCTGAAATCATGACCTGAGCTGAAATCAAGAGTCAGATGCTAAACTGACTGAGCCACCCAGGCGTCCCTTCAAAATAAAATCTTTAAAAAAATTGTTAGAATTAGAAATTGGTAATGATTGTACAACTTCATGAATGTACTAAAAACCACAGAATTGCACACTTTACAAGGGTGAATTGCGTGGTATGTTAATTATATCTTTTTTTTTTTAGATTTTTTTTTTTTAATTTATTTATTTGAGACAGAGAGAATGAGAGAGAGAGAGCACATGAGAGGGGGGAGGGTCAGAGGCAGAAGCAGGCTCCCTGCCGAGCAGGGAGCCTGATGTGGGACTCGATCCAGGGACTCCAGGATCATGACCTGAGCCGAAGGCAGTCGCTTAACCAACTGAGCCACCCAGGCGCCCCTGTTGATTATATCTTAATTTTTAAAATTAGATTTAAGAAATGCAACAACAATGCCTTATTATTTTTTGCCATCCTGGGGGTTGACTGAGCAGTTTTTCTATTTCGTATGGTATTAGATAGGATCATTCATGTGACTACATTGAGCTGGCAGCTGAGTTGAGCTGGAAGTTTCAAGAAGGCTTCATTTTGGGGGTGTCTGGGTGGCTCAGTCAGTTGAACGTCAGACTCTTGGTCTCAGCTCAGGTCATGATTTCTGTGTCCTGGGATCAAGCCCGGTGTCAGGCTCCATGCTCAGCCTCCCCCTCTGTCCCTTTCCCTCTCCCTCCCCCTCTGCCCCTCTCCCAGCTCACAGGTGCTCACTCTCTCTCTCAAATAAATAAATTTTTTTTTAAAAAAGAAAGAAAAGAAGAAGGCTTCATTCTTATGTCTGGAACCTTGGTGCTTGCTGTCAGTTGAGGCATCTTGGGTCTCCTTCATGTGGTCTCTCTCCAGCAGGACAGCCTGAGCTTCCTTACACCTTGGTGGCTGAGAACAAGAGAGGAAAAGTGGAAGCTGCAATACTTTTGAAGGACTAGCCCAAAACTGGCTCACCATCACTTCTGCATCCTGTTGGTCAGAGCAACTCACAGCTCAGTTTCAAAGGGAGAGGGAGAGCAGCATGTGCGTATTGGGACAGGTGTAACTGCTGACAACTATCTTTGCAGACAGTCTTGCACAAGTGACAAGGACCACATCCAGTTTGAGGCGCTGTTCCCTGGCTGGAGGGGAAGTGCGGTTCCAAGGTTGGTGACAGAACAGAGTCCCACTGAGATTTTCCACCTCCCACTTTGTTTTTTTTTTTAAGATTTTATTTTTGGGGGTGCCTGGGTGGCTCAGTCGTTAAGTGTCTGCCTTCGGCTCAGGTCATGATCCCAGAGTCCTGGGATCAAGCCCAGCATTAGGCTCCCTGCTCGGTGGGAAGCCTGCTTCTCCCTCTCCCGCTCCCCCTGCTTGTGTTCTCTCTCTCCCTCTCTCTCTCTGTCAAATAAATAAATAAAATATTTTTTTATTTTTTTAAAGATTTTATTTATTTATTTGACAGAGAGAGACCAGCGAGAGAGGGAACACAAGCAGGGGGAGGGGGAGAGGGAGAAGCAGACTCCCCGCTGAGCAGGGAGCCCGATGCTGGGCTTGATCCCAGGACCCTGGGATCATGACCTGAGCCAAAGGCAGACGCTTAACCATCTGAGCCACCCAGGTGCCCTAAATAAAATCTTAAAAAAAAAAGATTTTATTTTTTTAAGTAATCTCTATACACAATGTGAGGCACAAATCCACAACCTCAAGATCAAGAGTCTCATGCTCTACTGACTGAGCCAGCCAGATGCCCCCCTCCCTCACTTCTGAATTAACACCTTTCCACCACTGATGTCACCCTATCTGTGAACAAAGGATAGCTGCCAATACTGAAAGTTGAGAGACCTAAGATGTCTTCAATGTAGGAAATTCTAGAACCTTTAAAGCTGAATGTGGTGGTGGGGCACCTGGGTGGCTCAGTTGGTTAAGCGACTGCCTTCAGCTCAGGTCATGATCCTGGAGTCCTAGGATCGAGTCCCGCATCGAGCTCCCTGCTCAGCAGCGAGTCTGCTTCTCCCTCTGACCCTCCCCCCTCTCATGCTCTCTCTATCTCATTCTCTCTCTCAAATAAATAAATAAAATCTTTAAAAAAAAAAAGCTGAATGTGGTGGTTAAGATAATAGTCACTTATTTGTCTTGTGACTTGGGAAAGTGGGTTAACACCTGTGCCTCAGTTTCCTTATCTATGAAATGAGGAAGAAGAACAAGAAAAGTGACCACCTGTGAGAAACTAAAAAATGACTCTGTTGACATCTAGGTCCTGCTAAGAAAATAAAAATAATTCTTCATAGCAGAATGTTCCCAAATGGACATAAACAATCACAGAATATGAACAATGTTCAGAGAAGTTTACAGCATGACTGTGTTTGGAACAAGACAAAAAACAAAGCCCTCCACAACTGTAAAAATGAGGGAACACCCCCTTCTTCTAACATGAGTGATGCTGCCCCTTGACCAATGACAACTCTAGCCTTGCTTTAATCCTCCTGCCTCCTAGATAAAAATTAAGACCCTTAATCACTGAACTGCCTGTTTCCTGAGTGAATCTAATTCTAAATTGCCCCCTCCACCTGCCTAATCCCTCTTTAAAATCATCCAGCACAAGTCCAAATTATTTAAGAGGTTCCACCTAATTCTCTTTTCTTGAGAGGATCCTTCCTTAAGCAAGATCAGTAAGCACTTCAGGCATCTTTTTATGTGAGCTCTAACATGTTGGGGAGAAAGAATCTCCTCTGCCCTTCAGAGTTCTTCTAGCTGGACTAAGAGTCAAACTGAGATGAGACAGATTAGTGGGGAAAAAATCAACTTTAATAACATACATATGAGCAGTCCACACAGACATGGAAATTCCAAAGACAGTGAGTCACATGAGGCTTATATGAGCTAAGGAAAGGGGTAGGGGTCTGAAGATACAAAGGGAGAAAAAGACCTTTAGCAGGAAGGTGGGAAGAGATGTTTGGAAAATAAAGATGTTTGCCCTATGCCAAAGTGACCCATCTTGGGTCAGCCTGCCCTTGGCCCCTACAAACATATACATCAAAATATATACTAGAATATTCATATTGGCCTTATTCAATACAGACAACAAAATGAGCACATAAATTACAGAATAATTAACATAATGGAACATTACATAACAATGAGAAACAAGCTACAAACTCAACAACATGGATGAATCTCATATTGTTGAGCAAAAGAAGCTAGACTCCAAGAAAAATATACTGTATGGGGATGCTTGGGTGGCTCAGTCGGTTAAGTGTCCAACTCAGGTCATTATCTCAGGTTTGTGGGACTGTGCCCTGAATCAGGTCCATGCTCAGCAGGGAGTCTGCTTGAGATTTTCTCCCTCTCCCTCTGTCCTTCCCCCAACTCTTGCATGCTCTCTCACTCTAAAATAAATAAATAAGGTGTGCCTGGATGGCTCAGTCACCTTTGGCTCAAGCTATGGTCCCAGGGTCCTGGGATCAGGCCCTAAATCAGGCTCCCTGTTCAGTGGGGAGTCTGCTTTTCCCTCTCCCTCTGCCCCCTCCCCCACTCGTGCTTTCTCTCTCCCTTGCTCTCTCTCTCAAGTAAATAAATAAAATCTTTAAAAATAAAATAAAATAAAATAAATAAGTCTTTAAAAATATATATATAGGGGCCCCTGGGTGGCTCAGTCGATAGCGTCTGCCTTCAGCTCAGGTCACGATCCCAGGGATCGAGCCCTGCATTGGGGTCCCTTGTCTGCGGGAAGCCTGCTTCTCCCTCTCCCACTCCCCCTGCTTGTGTTCCTTCTCTCACTGTGTCTCTTTCTGTCAAATAAATAAAATTTTTTAAAAAATAAAATAAAATAAATATATATATGCTGTATGGTCCATTTGTATTAAATTTGAATACAGGTGAAACTAATCCATGGTGTTAGCCATTAGTTTAGTGACTACCCTTGTGGAGAAATGGGAGGAGGCATTAGGGGGGCCTCTAGTTCCAGGTAGTTTGTTGTCCTTTCTCTGGGCGCTAGTTATGTGGATATGTTGAAAATTCAATAAACTGTACTTATGATTTGTGCACTTTTCTATGTGAACGTTAATGTGACTAAAAAAGGTTTTTTTTAAAAGTGGGCAACCACTTAAAAGGGACATAGGAGCCTACCTGAAAAAGCTCCTAATTAATAAAGCTGAAACAATTTCAGCAACAAAGTAACTTAATATTGAATTGTAAACACAATCATGAGTCCATACTCATAAAATTTATGGTTAAATAAGTAACTAAATGGGGGAGAAGAGACGAATCTCCCTTAGAGAAGGTTATCTACATATATACTCCTCACTGCAGGAGGTAGAGTTTAAAACATCCTCCACTCCCCAACCTGAGTGTGAACTGCACTTAATGACTCACTTCCAAAGAGTAGAGGGTGGAAGTAACTTTACAGTGGAGAAGACTGGCAGACCCTACCTGAGCCAGGTGATCAAAGTTAACATCATCATTTGCTAGCATGTAATCTTCATTTGATGTGATGAGAATGGCAAGTCACCTCTGGTTTTCCTCCTAAAAGCCCATAATCCTAGTCTAACTGTAACTGAACTCAAGGGGTGCTGCACTTGGGGTGCATCAAATTGAACATAACCCAAAGAAGTGTTAAAAGCGAAGAGCTTTTTGTTTTCAAAAAATTTTTTAAAAATTTCATTTATTTAATAGAGAGAGGGAGGGAGTGCAAAGAGGGAGAGTGAGAGGGAGAAGCAGATCCCCCACTGACCAGAGAGCCTGATGTGGGACTCAATCCTAGGACCCTGAGATCATGACCTGAGCCGAAGGCAGACACTTAACCAACTGAGGCACCCAGGTGCCCCAAAAGCAAAGAACTTTTTATTACTCATTACTTGTAAGGAGACAGACAGTTCTCAAAGCACTGTCTTCCTATGGATTAGTACAGGATGCTTTTAGTCACTGTATTAGTGGGCAGGGCAGGTAGCTTGCATATACATTAAGGAACTTATATATATTCTATTACTTACACTCTTTGCTTCACCTATGCTTGTCTAACACATTAACATGCTAGTGCATATAGGTATGTTCAAGAAATGGCAGAAAATCCCACCTATAGGAAGAGATCTTAGTGTTATAATGAGCTAAAGGCAACTTTAAGACAACTTGGGGAAAAATAATAAATAAATAAATAAATAAATAAATAAATAAAGGGGGTCTTGGCTGGCTCGATTAATAGAGCATGCAGCTCTTGATCTCGGGGTTGTAAGTTCAAGCCCCATGTTGGGTATTGAGATTACCTAAAAATAAAATCTTCTTGGGGGCACCTGGGTGGTTCAGTCAGTTAAGCGTCCGACTCTTGATTTTGGTTCAGGTCATGATCTCAGGGTTGTGAGATGGGCATGAAGCCTGCCTAAGATTTTCCCTTTCCCTCTCTAATAATAATAACAAAAATAATAATAAAATAATACAATCTTAAAAAAAATAAAAAGACAACTCAGTGGGGCTTCTGCATAGATCCTCAGCTCTAGTCCTGCTCAAACTGTCTCATGTAAGGGGCTATCATGTGAAACGCCAGTAGTCTCCTTGGTTGGAACTGCTGGTTCTGCAAAACAAAACACATTCCTCCCCTGCTTTTGTCCCTTCCCGCTCCTCCCTTCTACTGAGAGCTTTTAGCCCTCTGATCTAAGTAACTTCCCTGCTGCATCCTAGCTAACAGGGGCAGGGGTGTCCTGAGAAGGTAGACCCCATTGATTGAAGGCCCATGAAGTCATGTTAGCAGGTGTCCTGATGCCATGCCACTTTGTCTGGTCCTCTGTAGGTCTTTTCCATTTCAAGAGAATTGGAATCTAAAATATACCTTTATTCTTTATGCTAAAGATTTCATTAGATATATTTGATAATTGTTATCTCTAGGCTAGTGCTGATTAACTACTTGTCCCACAGGTTGCTTTGAAAGATAAAGCAGGCATTCCTATCCCTGGAGGCTAGGCCTAAGTGTTCCTTGTTTGGTCCAGCTGTGCCTGGGGACAATTTGCTTCTGTTCTGAATTGACAGGATGAATGTCTGGGTGCCAGCTTCATAACCATGAAGAAAATAAATCAAATCAAATGTGCAGTCTTCAAAAATCCTGACCAGTACTCCCTAAGGCTGTCAAAATCATCAAGGACAAGAGAAATCTGAGAAACTATCACAGTCAAGACTAGCCTAAGAAGACATAATGAATGTAATGTGATGTCCTTGACAATCCTGAACAGAATGGGGACAGTGGGGAAAATTGATGAAATTACAAAAAATATATGGTAATGTACCAATCAAGGTCGTTTCTTAGATGTGACGGATGTACCAGTTATTTAGTCAAAATCTATGATGCTCACAACACGGGAAACTAGGTGGGGAGTATACAGGAACTCTATGTATCATCTTTGCAATTTTTCTGTAAATATAAAACTATTCTAAAATAAAATGTTTCGTTTTCGGGAATTGCAATAGTGTCTTCTCACAGAATTGGGAGAAATCAGTGAAAGCGTACAGGTGTCAGGTGTTATTATTGTGATTTTACGTAAAACGCGGGAAGAAAGCTCTGACACTTAGGAATTTTAACCAGGATAAGCAAGGGGTAATCGCGTGCAGATCCCTCCCTGGCTACCCAGCACACGCCCACAACCCCGAGTGAGCATCCGTCCGGTCGGGCGCGCACGCATAAGCACACGTACACGCACACGCCGCCGGGGGCGGGGCGCTCGGGGGACGCCTGCGTGGGGCGGGGCCAGCCGCAGTTCCCACACCCGCGGCGGCCCCCGGAAGTGGTGTGTACCAGGATGCCGTGGAGCGGAAGCTGTCCCTGGCGGGAGTTAGTGGGGCTACCCGGCCTGAGACTCTGCCTTTTGTTGCTAGACGACGCGAACTAGCCTTCGTCACTTCCTCAGCCCGCCGCCTCCCCACTCTCCAGGCCGGAACCCAGGGGCCCGGAGCCGGGGTGGGCTCGTCTTCCGGGGTCCAGGACCGCAGCTAGCTCGGCAGCTGGAATCGAGGCCACGCCACCTGCGGGGAAGAACCTAAGCTGGGGTGGGAAGATGGCTGCAGACAAGCCTGCAGGTGAGGCTCCCACGCCCCGTGTGCTGAAGCGGTGGGACACGCAGGGGTGGGCAGACCCTGGCGCTGAGTCTGTGGGGACGAGGAGGTGGGGGCCCGAGGGCGATTTTAATTTGGGTGTGCATTTGTCTCCCCCGTCCTCTCCCTCGACCGTCCCATATGTGAGTCTTTGGGCCCCAGATCGATAGTTTGTTTTTGTTTTTGTTTTTATCTAAGTGCAGTATGAGGCCACTACTGACCGCCTTTGCCCCACTCTCCAGAATATCTGACTTAAATTTAACCACTTCACAGGCTTTTCGGTTTTCCAGTGGGGAAGGCAGAACAAGCAAAGTTCACCCTGGAGCACACAGCTGCCTTAAGTCCCCTGGCTCAGGATAAGACTCACCTGGACTGTTTTGCCCCACATAAGCCTGTCTCTGGTCAGCGACGTCCTGTGTAATTAGTTTTGTGAAAACTATTTAAGTAGACATAACATTAGAGCGTCTCTATTCGTTCTATGCTCGCAGATATCTTGGGTTTAGAACCTATTTTCCCGTAGTTCCTCAAGGTTAATTAATTTAATCTTGATTATTTTCTTTATGGATTACTGCTCCATTCCTAGAATCTTCTCCATTAGGGTATGTAAAATTCTTTCCTGCCTACCTCTGGGACGATCTGCCATATGTGTCTTTTAAGAAATTAATGTTCTCTGTGGCATCTCAATTATGTTGGGAGAGTTTAACTGACAGATCTTAGAAGTGGTCAACACTAAGACTTTTTGCAGTGAAATTTAAAAAAAAGAAAAGACAGTCTCTATATTCTGTAGATTTTGATCTCAGTAAGGGACAGATGGACTTGATTTGAAATGAAAGTGAGCCAATCCTAATATAGGTACAGATGAATAAAATTGTTGAAAGATCTCTTCAGTAAACTGAGAAGAAAAACAATAGAGAAAAGGTTTATAAAGTGAGGATAATAGAATATGCTGTAGAATTTTAGGTAGGCTGGTCACAGAAAGGCTCGGGTGAAGTGATATTTGAGTAAATACCCACATGAAATGAAAGAGCCATATGGAATGGTTAGGGTGGATAGGGAGAATGTTCCAGGCAGGAAATAAGCATGACTTGTCCAAGGCTGGACGAAGGGGACCAGCATCTTCCTTCTTAATTGATGACTTATCTGTTCCCCAGGTTTACCATTCCTCCTTGCCCATATCTTTTGCACTTGCCTGGAATGACCTTTTTAGGCCTAAAGCCCATCTAGTTTTCAAGTCCTACCTCAGTCATAAAGCATTCTTCTACTTGTTCATTCACTCACAAAGATTGGGTACCAGGCACTGCCTTGGATATTGAAGAAATGGGTATGACACACTCCCTGCCTTTGAAGACCTACTGCTCAGTTTGTGAGAGACCTAATATAGTGGTACATCCATTTGGTAGTATGTATGTAATATAGCCATGTAACATAGCTATGTAATACGTGTAGTGGAGGAGTAAGGTCCAGGGCGATTTGGGACTGTGTCTTTGGTTGAAGTTTATAGGCCATGTTGTAGGAAATTCTTACCTAGATAATGTTAAATTTGTATTAAGTAGATGAGTGTTTAATGTGGTTCCTTTGAATCTCTCCTCCTCTCCATCCCCATTTCACCTGCTGTGATTCTAGCTTTTATCTCTTAATGGGATCTGTTTCACATTAAGCAGCCTTCTGACTGCTGTTTCTCTTCCTATCCAGTCCATTCTTCTCACTGCTGTCTTTTTATTCTAAAACACGAATTGGAACATACTATTCCCACCCCTGTAAACTTTCTAAGATTGTACTATCTTGTGTGCATCAAATCCTCACCCTTTAATGTCATTTGTGAAACTTCACAGTCTGTTTCCAGCTGATGTTTCTATATCAACACCTAGCTCTTCACACCAGAAATGACTCTCTTGAAAAGCATTGTGTTCTTTTGAGTTTCTGACTGGTAAGAAAGAAGGGAAAGTGGTATCTTCCTTTCTCTTCTCAATCTGGTAAACACTCTCTTCATTCAAAGTCTAGTTTATATGCTGCTTCATCTCTGAGCTCCTGAGCTCAGAGCCCTTGTCATGGAGGGTATTGTGTGCTTATTCTTAATTAGGTAAGAAAAGAGACCCATGAAAGCGTTTAAGAAAGTAAGTGACCTGGGGCGCCTGGGTGGCTCAGTCGTTAAGCATCTGCCTTCGGCTCAGGTCATGATCCCAGGGTCCTGGGATTGAGCCCCACATCGGGCTCCCTGCACTGCAGGGAAGCCTGCTTCTCCCTCTCCTACTCCCCCTGCTTGTGTTCCCTCTCTCGCTATGTCTCTCTCTGTCAAATAAATAAATAAAATCTTTAAAAAAAAAAAAGAAAAGAAAGTAAGTGACCTGATCATAGTGTGGGAGGGGGTAGATTTAAGTAAAACAAGACTGGAAGGCCAGAGAATAGCTAAAGCCAGCTAATGTGATATTAATTTATTCCGTAAATATTTACTCATGGCCTGCTTTGCCAGGCACTAACATAATCTCTGTAGTCCTGAAGCTTATAGTATGAAAGACAGATAAACATGTAAACAAAATAAGAAATAATTGTGACTTTTAAGTTGTGATAAATATTGTGACAAAAAGGAAAATGAGTAGGATATGAGAGGATAATGAGAGCAAGGACCCTGTTTTGAATAGATTGGAAGGGCTCTCTTAGAAGTAATATTGGAACCCTCAATATAAAGAGCCAGCCATGTGGGGGAAAAATGATCCAGGTAAGAGGAGCAACAAATGTACAGACCCCTTGGAAAATGTTTAAAGAGAGTGTGAAGACCCCTTGAATATAAGCACCTCGAAGAAAGATACTTTTATCTGTGTTAGTCTTGCTCTTATCTCCAGTGCCTAGAACAATGGCTGGCATATAGGAGGCACTTGATACGTATTTATAGCATAGTGAGCAAAGGAGCATGAAAGATGAATTCAGTTGTGTTGGGCTGGCCTATGTCAGTTTGAGTTCATTCTAATGGGAAGCCATTGGGAGATTTCAGCAAGAGCATCGTGTGACATGATTTATGTTTTAACTGAGGTAGGTAAGAACTGATGAAGAGATAGAAGTAAGGGGTTTGAAACCAGACAGCCTGGGTTCATCCTAGCTCTACCACTTGGTATCCATGTGACCTTGGGCAAATTTTCTTTTGTAAAGTAGGCTCCACACCCAACATGGAGCCCAACAGAGAGCTTGAACTCACTGACCCTGAGATTAAGACCTGAGCTGAGATCAAGAGTCAGACGCTTGGGGTGCCTGGATGGTTTAGTTGGTTAAGTGTCCAACTCTTAATTTCAGCTCAGGTCATGATCTCAGGGTTGTGAGATCGAACCCCATGTGGGGCTCTGTGCTCAGCAGGGAGTCTGCTTCAGATACTCTCTCTGCCCCTCTCCCCTGCTTGCTTGGCTCGTGTGCTCTCAAATAAATGTATAAATGAGTCAGACGCTTAACCAACTGAGCCACCCATGCACCCCTTGGTTAAATGTTAAGACCCTTTTTAAGCCTCAGCTTTCCTCTGTAAAATGAGAATGATAACAGTATCTGTGTCTCAGCATTAATAAAGGGTTAAAATGACATCATCTCAGGGCCTGATTTTTTTTTAAATGTGGGCTGATACTACTTTGGGGTAAGCGGTAGGATGGAAAGGAGAGGCAGATATGAGAATGTTTAGGGAGTAAAACTGGCAGAATTTGTGAACTAACTGGGTATAGTAAGTGAGCAGAAACCTTTTTCCTTAGGAAAGGTTCTTAGTTGGACCTCAGTTTCTTCATTTGTAAGATGGGTGTCCTAGCAGTTTTCTAACTTTTCTTTTAAGATTTTATTTTTCAGTAATCTCTATACCCAACATGGGGCTCAGACTTAATAACCCCAAGACCAGGAGTCACATGCTCTACCAACTGAGCCAGCCAGGTGCCCCCTAACTTCTAATAGCATTTTATTTTATTTTATTTATTTTATCTTATTTTTTAAGATTTCATCCATTTATTTGACACAGAGAGAAAGAGAGCGAGCACAAGTAGGAGGAGTTGCAGAGGGAGAGGGAGAAGCAGGCTCCCCACTGAGCAGGGAGCCCGACGTGGCACTTGATCCCAGGACCCTGGGATCATGACCTGAGCTAAAGGCAGACACTTAACTGACTAAGCCACCCAGGTGTCCCTTTATTTTTTTTAAAGATTTTATTTATTCATTAGAGAGAAAGCAGGGGGAGCGAGGGCAGAAGGAGAGGGAGAAGGAATCTGAAGCAGACTCTGCCCGACTTGGGGCTCGATCCCACAACTGCAAGATCATGACCTGAGTTGAAACCGAGAGTCAGACATTCAACCAATTGAGCCAACCCAGGTGCCCCCCAATAGCATTTTTATTTATCTCATAGGGTTGTAGCTTAAGTGTATCAACTGAGGTAAGGCGTACTATTTAGCTCACATCCTCTGAGAAGCAGAACTCAAAGTGCTTTTTATTTGGAAGGTGCAAACTCAAGATAGTAAAAGTGAGAGAGAGTAAAAAGTAAGGCAAAGGAAGGTGCAGTACATTAATACCTGGCTCCTGTTTCACCTTGAGCTAAGAGACAGAGCATGTCACTTGCATAAAGGATTTTTCTGAAAGGGTTTTGAAGGAGAAACTACACTCCCGAATAGTTCATATGAAGAGAGAAAAAAGGGATAATTTATCTGTCCAGTTTCCTCCCATTTCCTGTTTCCAACTGGTAAAGACTTACTCCCTGAGAAACAAATTGACCTGTGCTTCTGGATTGTGTGGCTTCTCAGTGACTGATCTGCCAGCGGTTCTCATGCTCTGATTGGTATTTCAGCCAAACTGTAGAGGAGGGTGGATGGGGGACCAACCAGAGACAAAGATTGAGGGGGGCATTGGGAGGTTCACAAGGTCCATGTCCCTATATGACATATAAAAGTGATGTGAAACTGGTTGGATTTTTGATTAAGGAAGTACCAACAGTGTTTTAGGATGATTTATTTGACCTTATTTTTTTATGGTTATCTGAAGGGAGAAAATGGCTGGAATTAGGACACAAAATCCTAGATTTGAATCTATCTGAGAATTTGAACTGTGAGGCTGGCTGTAGTAGGCTTAATAGGAAAAGGTTAACAATATTATGAATAAGGGAAAGATAGGACCTGATGGATAATAGGAAATCAGGAAAAGAGTACTTACAGATGGCTTTGAAATTTTGAGCCAGGATGGCCACAGAAATGATAACAACAAACAAATGGGAAAAATTTAAGCCAAGGCTATTTTATTTTATTAAAAACACCCAAAACTGATGATTATTATTAAATGTATAAGGTAAAAAGTATTAAATTCTCTGTTGCCTCTACCCGGTCTCTGTCTCCAGGTAGCTTATACTGAGTTTGTGTGTTCTTCCAGACTTCTCCTATTCCTACCCTAGCTCATATTGACTTAAAAATATGTATGTGCAGAGTCGCTTGGGTGACTCAGTTGGTTAAGCTCCGGACTCTTGGTTTTGGCTCAGGTCATGATCTCATGGGTTGTGGGATAGAGTCCTGCTCCATGCTCAGGGCAGAGTCTGCTTGAGATTCTTTGCCCCTTCCCTCTCCCTCCCCCTCTGCTCCTCTGCATGCATGCACGTGCACCCTCTCTCTCTCTCTCTCAAATAAATTCACTCTTAAAAATAAATAAATAAATATATATGTATACAGATGAGGAAATAAACTATGTAATACTGTCCTATCATTTGCTTTCTTCAGGGTCCAGTAAGGAATCTGTGCATATATGAAATTTTTTCAACTTTGTATTACAAAGGATTTCAAACATCCAAAAAATTGAAAAAATGAGTATCCATATGCCCACCACCTAGTTAACGATTGTTACATTTTGCCATATTTACTTCCTCTATCTCTAGCTACAACTTTTAGTATTGAATCATTTCTAAATAAGTTATAGACACTTCATCTCTAAATATTTCACTATGCATTTTTAAAGATTTTATTTATTTGACAGAGTGTGAGCACAAGCAGGGGGAACAGGAGAGAGAGAAGTAGGCTCCCCACTGAGCAAGGAGCCCAATGCAGGGCTCGATCCTAGGACCCTGAGATCATGACCTGAGCTGAAGGCAGATGCTTAACTGACTGAGCCACCCAGGCACCCCTCACATGCATTTTTTTTTAAATAAAGCCATTCGGGGCAGCTGGGTGGCTCAGTCCTTAAGCATCTGTCTTTGGCTCAGGTCATGATCCCAGGGTCCTGAGATGGAGCCCCGCATAAGGCTCCCTGCTCCCTGCTCGGTGGGAAGCCTGCTTCTCCCTCTCCCACTCTTCCCTGCTTGTGTTCCTGCTCTCACTCTCTCTCTCTCTGTCAAATAAGTAAATAAAATCTTAAAAAAAAAAAAAGGCCATTCACCTATATAACCATTGTCATACTTTAGAAAATTAATATTTGAAATATTAAATTTCCCAGTTGTCATAAAAATGCTATTTAAAAGCTTAAAGAAGCTGTGCTTATCTGGCAAAGTATCAGTTAAAAGATAATAGTAGGGGCGCCTGGGTGGCTCAGTCGTTAAGCATCTGCCTTTGGCTCAGGTCATGATCTCAGGGTCCTGGGATCGAGCCCTGCATCGGGCTCCCTGCTCTGCAGGAAGCCTGCTTCTCCCTCTCCCTCTCCCACTCCCCCCCTCCCTGCTTGTGTTCCCTCTCTCACTGTCTCTCTCTGTCAAATAAATAAATAAAATCTTTAAAAAAAAAAAATAGTTAAAAAGATGAAAAGTACAGCATAGGGAATAGAGTTAATAATACTGTAATAATGTATTAACTGCACCTACTGTGGCAAGCACTCAGTAATGTATAGACTTGTTCCATCAACATGTTGTACACCTGACACTAATATAACACTATGTTAATTAAACTTCAATTAAAAAAAACTGTGCTTTTCAAACTAAGATCCAGTCATGGTTTACACATTATATATATATATATATATATATTTTAAGTCTCTTCAGTGTATTAATTCCTAGTATTCCTTTATGTTTTGTTTTGTTGTATGCAGTGATTTTTGAATCAATTGTCTTCTAAAATATCCCACATTCTGGATTTGTCTGATTGTTTCTTCTTAGTATCCTTTAATTAGTTCCTTGTCTTCTGTATTTTCCATGAACTGAAAGTTGTTGCCTCTGCAGACTTGATTAGATTTAGGTTTACCATATTTTTGAGATACTTTTTAGATGATTCTGTATGCTTTATATAAAGTGCATAATGTCAATTTCAACTTGTCCACTGTTAGTGATGCTAAATTTCATCAATTTGTTAAGGTAGTGACAGGAACATCTTTTTCCAATTGCAATTAGAAGTAATCTATGGGGTAATAATTTGGAATCATGTAAACATCCACCATTGATGATCAGTTATATCATTGGGGGTTGCACAGTGGCACTTTTCCTAGTTCTATTACTGTTTACATTTATTTGCTGATACTATATAAAGAATAGCTCTCCCATATCAACTGGGAATGAACTATAACTCTTCCCAGAAAGGCATGTTAAATGTTAAAAACTTGAAAATTCATCCTTTTTTTTTTTTTTAAAGATTTTATTTATTTATTTGAGAGAAAGAATGAGAGAGAGAGCATGAGAGGGGTGAGGGTCAGAGGGAGAAGCAGACTCCCCGCCGAGCAGGAAGCCCGATGTGGGACTCGATCCCGGGACTCCAGGATCATGACCTGAGCCGAAGGCAGTCGCTTAACCAACTGAGCCACCCAGGCGCCCGAAAATTCATCCTTTTCATTTACTAGTTTTCAGGATAAGGAGTTGATATAATAGTGACCTACATTTGATATTTCAAGTGTCTTTAATGTTTAGGAATTTAGAGTAATGTATTGGTCTTATGATTCCTTTTTTTTTTTTTTTTAAAGATTTTATTTATTTGACAGAGAGAGAGCACAAGGAGGGGGAGCAGCAGGGAGAGGGAGAGGGAGAAGCAGGCTCCCTGCTGAAGAGAGAGCCCAATGCGGGGCTCGATCCCAGGACCCTGGGATCACGACCTGAGCCGAAGGCAGACGCTTAACGACTGAGCCACCCAGGCGCCCCTGGTCTTATGATTCCAATTTTAAATATATAATTGAGTGTATAGTTGATTTGTACATGTGAACTTAAGTTGAAACCTTAACTATATATTTTTGCATGGACATTAAAGAGTACCTGAGTCACTATTTTCGTAAGTTAAATTTTTTTAGATTTATAAGTTATTAAAGTTCTCAGAAAATTTTCTTTTCAAGTCAACTGTACTTAAAATTGAATATATTAAAGTAGTAGAAATTTTATGTCTGAATGTGTCTAACTTTGTAAGGGAGATCAAACATTCATCACAGCCCTTTAAAATTAAAACCCCAAATAAAATGTCTAAGTTGTGGGGTGCCTGGCTGGCTCAGTTGGTAGAGCATGCAAATCTTGCTCTTGGGGTTATAAGTACAAGCCCCACAATGGGCATAGAGACTACTTAAAAATAAAACCTAAACAAAGAAAAAGATGGGACAGATGGCTCAGTCGGTTAAGCATCTGCCTTCAGCTCAGGTCATAATCCCAGGGTCCTGGGATTGAGTCCCACATCGGGCTCCTTACTCAGCGGGGAGCCTGCTTTTCCCTCTCCCTCTGCTTATGCGTGCTCTCTCTCTCTCTCTCTCTCTCTCACAAATAAAATCTTAAAAAAAGTCTAAGTTGAATGTAAAAGCTTAAGGGAAATCTAGGCTTTCTGAATTCATAACATTAATAAATCAAGTATTAATATTTGAAAACTAGAGCAAATCTCTTTTCTGTGCATAAAAACTACGCTCCAGTATGAAAATTAAAATACTCCTCAGGGCGCCTGGGTGGCTCAGTTGGTTAAGCGACTGCCTTCAGCTCAGGTCATGATCCTGGAGTCCCTGGATCGAGTCCTGCATCGGGCTCCCTGCTCGGCGGGGAGTCTGCTTCTCCCTCTGACCTTCCTCCCTCTCATGCTCTCTGTCTCTCATTCTCTCTCTCGCAAATAAATAAAATCTTAAAATAAAATAAAATACTCCTCAGCAGGGGTGCCTGGCTGGCAGTCAGTGGAGTGTGATCTTGATCTTGAGGTTTTTCGAGCCCCACAATGGGTGTAGCGATTCCTTAAAATCTTAAAAAAATACTCAGCATGGTAGAGGTCTGGTTTGCCTGTCTTTTCCAAAGCATGTTATTATTGATTTTTTTTTTTAAAGATTTTATTTATTTATTTGACAAACACAGCAAAAGAGGGAAAACAAGCAGGGGGAGTTGGAGAGGGAGAAGCAGGCTTCCTGCTGAGCAGGGAGCCCGATGTGGGGCTTGATCCCAGGACCCTGGGATCATGACCTGAGCCAAAGGCAGACACTTAATGACTGAGCCACCCAGGCTCCCTAGAGTCTTTTTTTTTTTTTAAGATTTTATTTATTTGACAGAGAGACACAGCGAGAGAGGGAAAACAAGCAGGGGGAGTTGGAGAGGGAGAAGCAGGCTTCCTGCTGAGCAGGGAGCCCGATGTGGGGCTCGATCCCAGGACCCCGGGATCATGACCTGAGCCGAAGGCAGACGCTTAATGACTGAGCCAGGCACCCCTATTATTGATTCTTGATATTCTCTTCCTTTATTTCTGTAGTGCTGGACAGGGTGCTCAAGTCTGAGGCATTGCTGGCCACATATTATTTCTCTGAGCTATGTAGTAATCAGCTGTTATATGTGTAGGGTTTTGGTAAGTCAGAGACACTTGTCCAAGTGATAGAAAACCACATGCGAGGTGTATGAACTTCAGTTATATGGTAACTTTGGCAAACCTGAATGATTTTTCTTTGAAATGGCATCCTTTTTTAAAACTTGCCTTCACAAAGGCATTAACACTATTTTGTGACCATACTAGTAGGTTTTCTTAGTTTTTAACATTCCTTATTCATTTGGAAAAAAATGTCTTTTCTTGAACATCATTGGAGTTATATTTTGAAAAGTGTAGCTGTGTGGAATACCCTCCCTCCTCCAATCAGATTTCAATTGTTAACATTCTGTATTAGAATGTGTCTGTGCTTTCAGTTAACTGACTTCTTTCAGTTTTGAAATAGCAGTGTATTTCTTTTCTACTTAGTTCAAACCTAAAAGCAATTGTTTGGTTCAAAATGAAGCCTGTTGGCTTAAAGGGTGTTAAGGTTTTTGCTCCTAAGAGCTCTGTGCGCCTGGAAGGTCAGCCATGTTCGTTAGGCCAGAGTAGAAGGAAAGTCAAGCTTATGGATGAACGGCCATACACTCTCACAATTGGCAATGGAGACTACTTTTGGACAAATAAAGACACATTATGGAATTATGTGCAGACTCTTTCTGGTAAGAACTCAGCAGTTACAAATACTGTTTTAAAAACTGATTATGAAAATAACACCCATTCCTTATAGAAAACAGGAAGATAACAGGGAAAATAAAAATAATAATCCCATTGGAGTATTTTTGTTTTAAAGTTTTATCTTGAAGTAAAAATGCAAATAAAATAATGGTTGGTTAACTTGGAAAAGGCTACTCTTTGGGCTCAGTTCTCCAAAATATCTGTAGAAATGAGAATTTCAGAGTTTCTTGTAAGCCTTAGAGTCTAGCTTATTTATTTATCTTAAAGTTCGCTTCTCTCTTTACCTGGAGGATTGTAGGAGGCTTTTACAGTTCCTGGAGGATAATGGTGGAAAGTAGAAGCTTAAACTCTTCAGTGCGTTGGTGAATTGTTGGGTTATTTCCCCCTGCTTCATAGTATATATAAATCACTCTTTGGCAGTTGGGCCCAGAGGTCCCGTAAAAGAATATAACCTAGAGAGGGTATATTTTAGAAGAAGCTATGGAGATAACTTGATGGCACATTAAGAAATTTTGGCATTTGGTTTAAATTTTGTGTACTTCCTTATGAGGAAAGATAAATGTTGTAAACACTTGAGGTTTCCTAAAATTTTTTAAAGTGTTTGGGTTCATTGTTAAAATTTTATGACAGATGTACATGCAGTTGAGGGTTCTGCTTCACTCTAAACTCATTCTTCGATTTCTGGAGTCCTGAAATCCTGTGTCCTATTTTTACACATTTACAAGCAATTAGTTCTGGGGCACCTGGCTGGCTCAATCAGTAGAGCATGCGACTCTTGATCTCAGGGTTGTGAGTTCAAGTTGGGTGTAGAGATTACTTTAAAAATAAAATCTGGGGTGCCTGCGTGGCTCAGTCCATTAAATGTCCAACTTCTGATTTCGGTTCAGGTCATGATCTTAGGGTCATGGGATTGAGCTCCACATAGGGCTCCAGGCTCAGTGCAGAGTCTGCTTGCCCCTCTCCCTCTGCTCCTCCCCCTGCTCACATGCGTGCTCTTTCTCTCTCAAATAACATCTTTTTTTTTTTTTTCAAATTCAAAATAAAGATTTTATTTATTTATTTTTTAAAGGAGATTTTATTTATTTGACAGAGAGAGACACAGTGAGAGAGGGAACACAAGCAGGGGGAGTGGGAGAGGGAGAAGCAGGCTTCCCGCTGAGCAGGGAGCCCTACGTGGGGCTCAATCCCAGGACCCTGGGATCATGACCTGAGCTGAAGGCAGACGACTAACAACTGAGCCACCAGGCGCCCCCAAAATAAAATCTTAAAAAATGATAATAGTAAATAAATAAAAGTAATTGGTCCTTACTGTTATTATACACCTAAAGTTTTGCAAAACAGATGTATTGTGTAAACAGGTTAACAATGACTTATTGTCACTGGCTTTCTAAAGAAAAAGCTATCCTTTTTTTTTTTTAATTTTATGTTTTCAGTAATCTCTACACCTGGAGCGCCTGGGTGGCGCAGTTGGTTAAGCATCTGCCTTTGGCTCAGGTCATGATCTCAGGGTGTTGGGATTGAACCCCACGTCAGGCTCCCTGCTCAGTGGGGAGTCTGCTGCTCCCTCTGCCCCTCCACCCACTTGTGCTTGCTTGCTCTCTCCCTTTCTAATAAATAGTTAAAATCTTAAGGAAAAAAAAGTAATCTCTACGCCCAACAAGGGGCTTGAACCCACAACCCTGAGATCAAGAGTCGATCCACCAATGGAGCCAGCCAGGTGCCCCTAATAGTGTCCTTTTAAACTTTCTCTAATAAACTATTCGTTTTCCTCCTCCCTATTAGGACTCAATTCTTATCTGTATGCTGAAGTGGAAATGAAATACTAATTTATCTGCTAACTCTTTTTTTCATTTATCTTATATATTTTGAAAGTTTTATATATTTAAGTATATATATATTTAAGTATCCCAGTGTGGGAGTCAAACTCATGACCCCGAGATCAAGAGTCACATGGTCTTCTGACTGAGCCAGCCAGGCATCCCTTATCTGCTAACTTTAATTATCAGAAGTAATACTAAAAAACCCAAATACCAGAATACCTTTTTTTTGTAGAGCAGATCTAAGTCTTTGATAAGTTCACTTAAGCACAAGTTATATTTTGTTCTTGGTGTTAAGTGGTGATTCTCAAAAGAGTATGCAATCCTACTGGGTATTTACCCCAAAGATACAAAAGTATGGATCCGAAAGGGTATGTGCACCCCAATGTTTATAGCAGCAATGTCCACAATAGCCAAACTGTGGAAAGAGCCAAGATGTCCATCGATAGATGAATGGATAAAGAAGATGTGGTATATATATACAATGGAATATTATGCAGCCATCAAAAGGAATGAGATCTTGCCATTTGCAACGACGTGGAGGGAACTGGAGGGTATTATGCTGAGCGAAATAAGTCAGAGAAAGACATGTATCAGATGACCTCACTGATTAGGAATTCTTAATCTCAGGGAACAAACTGAGGGTTGCTGGAGTGGTGGGGGGTGGGAGGGATGGGGTGGCTGGGTGATAGACACTGGGGAGGGTATGTGCTCTGGTAAGCGCTGTGAATTGTGCAAGACTGTTAAATCTCACATCTGTACCTCTAAAACAAATAATGCAATATATGTTAAGAAAAAAAAAAAGCAGGAGGGGAAGAATGAAGGGGGGGAAATCAGGG
>NC_058403.1:152820697-152887073 GCF_002201575.2 Neomonachus schauinslandi
CTGCATGGAGCACTGGGTGTTATGCACAAACAATGAATCATGGAACACTACATCTAAAACTAATGATGTAATGTATGGGGATTAACAACAATAAAAAAGAATAAGTAGAGATAAAAAAAAAAAAAGAGTATGCAATCTACCAGTGCTGGCTCCATTGGTGAGAAACTGCAAGAATCTTTAATGGTTTTGTCAAAAGGAAAGGGGAAGGGAGGTAATATTTATTTAGCATCTCCAAGCAGGGAGTTAGATGGCCAAGAGGAGACCGTACCAGAGATGTGACCGATTCCAAGGCTTATACTGCTTTCATTGCACTGTGTTTCCCTCTTGAGAGAGGGAAATTGGGAGTCTTTACTGACTGCCAACATGTGCCTGGCCAGGGCTCTTGGAGTCAACTCTGTGGAGGACTGGTTCTTTGAAATGCTCTTGGAATATACAGGATTCTAGATAGTTATCAAAAATGTCCACATCGTGCTTGCTTCAGCAGCACATACACTAAAATTGGAATGATAGAAGATTAGCATGGCCCCTGTGTGAGGATGACAGGCAAATTCGTGAAGTGTTCCATATTTTTATATATATTGGGAATGTTAACCAAAAAAAAAAAAAAAGCCCACATCATGAATGTAAATAGAGTTTAATGACACCTCACACACCCAGAAGCCCCCTGTATGCATCTTGCAGTCACTAGACTCCTGAAGGATTGATTTGAAAATGAAATGAGTTAAGCTATCTGAGGTGCTTACGTGCCTAACACATAGTGAGTGCTCAATAAAGGCTAGATGCTATTGTTGTTACAGTTAGGCAGAAATTGCGGGTAGTATAGGATGGAGAAGCAAATAGTTTCTCAAGATAGAACCTGGCATAGTAGGGGCTGGAAAGAATGATGGTTGTTTCAGAGCTGCAAGCGGTTTACATTTGGAGCCCTATATCCTCAGGACTTCCATGCCTGCCTTCTGATTTAGGTCCAACCTCACCTCCCATCCCCACTCCCTCTCTTTTACAGCCCCCTGTTATTGTCATAGCATTATTCACATCTGGAGTCGTGCATTTGTATCTTATCTCCCCAAGGAGTCTCTTAGTTTCACAAGTGCTGGAACCTTGTCTATGTGGTTCACATTTACATCCCTAGCACTTAGAACAATGCTTGACCCATAGTGGTCTCTCAGCTATTTATTATTTGAATGCATGGCTTGAATTTATCACATATAAGCCAAACTATCACAGTTAAAAAAATAACTCCCAGGCAAGTGTTCCGTGTTTCACCATGGCCAAAGTTAAAGAGTGAACAATGTCTTCTGAGAAACTTGGGGTGATGGTAATGGTAGTGGTTGTAGGAATTAGTAGTAAATTTGGGGGACAAGATGATCTGCCATTTCCCCCCATGTGGAGATTTGTCTTCCATTGATACCTTAGTTAGATATAAGTGTTGCTTTGTGAAGAAACATAGCTGTTTATTTATAGAGGCTTGTTTGGGGGACTGAATTTCTGAGTTGGAGGGTACCCTAAAAGCCATCTAATACAGATGCTTATTTTAGTAAATAGGGAAGCTGACATTTGCCCCAGTTCCGTTTCTGTATCATCTGTTTAATTTCAAAAGTGGCACTAGAGTTTTGGTCATCATATTTTATTTCCAGGTATTGTCTCCACCTCATTGTGCTACCTGGTCCTGCCTGTCTGTTGAAAATAATAAAGTCTGTACTACCATGCCACATATGGGGACTTTCTCTGCCAGATACATTTCAATCACTTCACATATATTCTTAACAAAGCCTCCCAATAACTCTGAAAAATGTTTTCTTATCCCCATTTTGCACCTGGGTTCAAGCTTTGGAGGTCTTTGGATTCAAGGCTGAAGCAACAATTCTATCTGGAAAAAAAAAAAAAATCTATATAAATAAGAAATTCAAATATCACAAGATTTTGATAGTTTAAAGAATTCTTCTTTATTCTGAGTCATAAACAGTGGCATCACCCTCACATGTCTATGTTTGCAGCCCATTGCATCAACTTGAGCAATGGTCATATTTCTTTTTATTAGTATTGCATTAATGATGCATGGAGCTTTTGTTGGTGAGTAAAACTAAAAAACCAGAATGTTCTTTGGGAGATATTGAAACATAAAAGACATCTTTTTAAAACAAAAGGTAGATTTTTAAACCAATTTAAAATATTAACATTAAAAATGATTAATATTTGGGGTACCTGGGTGGCTCAGTCGATTAAGCATCTGCCTTCGGCTCAGGTCATGATCCCAGGGTCCTGGAATTGAGCCCTCCATTGGGCTCCCTGCTCGGCGGGGAGTCTGCTTCTCCCTCTCCCTCTGCCGCGATCTCTCTCTGTCAATTAATAAATTAAAAAATCTTTTAAAATGATTAATATTCAAAAAAACAAAAATGACTAATATTTTATCACCGACATAATACTCTTGCCATAAATGTTAGACTGTATGCATGAGGAAACAATCAGATAAACCCAGAATATGGAACATTCTACAAGGCAACTAGCTTTGGCTCTTTTTTTTTAAATTTATTTGAGACAGAGCATAAGCAGAGTGAGGAGCAGAGGAAGAAGCAGACTCCCCGCTGAGCAGGGAGCCTGATGCGGGGCTTGATCCCAGCACTCCAGCCGGGATCATGACCTGAGCTGAAGGCAGACGCTTAACCGACTGAGTCACCCAGGTGCCCCAAGACAATAATTATTTTAAAGAGTCTAAGCTAGGGGCGTCTGGGAGGCTCAATCGGTTGAGCGTCTGCCTTCGGCTCAGGTCATGATCCCAGGATGCTGGGATCAGCCCCGCATTGTGCTCCCTGCTCAGTGGGGAGCCTGCTTCTTCCTCTGCTTCTCCCTCTGCCTGCCGCTCCCCCTGCTTGTACTCTCTCTGTCTCAAATAAATAAATAAATAAAATCTTTAAGGAAAAAACAGCGGCTTGATAAGCAAAAAATGGTAAGGCAGTGTTCTGGACTAAAATAAACAAAAGCTGTTTAACTGAGGAAATGTGTGAGCCTTGATTGGTCCTTGGATTGGGAAGGAAAAATAAAGTTATAACATGTCTTAGAACCGGGGCTCCTGGGTGGCTCAGTTGTTGAGCGTCTGCCTTCGGCTCAGGTCATGATCCCAGGGTCCTGGGATCGAGCCCCGCATCGGGCTCCTTGCTCAGCAGAGAGCCTGCTTCTCCCTCTCCCACTCCCCCCTGCTTGTGTTCCCTCTCTTGCTGTGTCTTTCTCTGTCAAAATAAATAAATAAAGTCATAAAAAAAAAAAAGACATGTCTTAGAACCATCAGGGAAATTTGAATGAAATTAGTGGACTATTTGTTAGATGATACTATTGAATTATTATTACTTTTCTTAGTGTGATTATTTTATTTTGGTTATGTAGGAGAATGTCCTTAAATCATAGGAGAGACATGCTGAAGTAGGGGAGTTAAATGTCATATTACTTTCAAATGATTCAATGAAAGAAATATGTAAATAATGAGAAAGCAAATGTGGCAAAATGTTAAAAATTATGAATCTCCATTTATATAACTGATGTTCTTGAATGACAGTTGTTGAAACGGAGAACAGCCTATCAGTGGTTGCCAGGGGTAGGGAGGCAGAGAGGAAGTGAGTGTGGCTATGAAGTATAATAGGAAGGATACTAGGGGCGCCTGAGTGGCTCAGTCAGTTAAGCGTCTGCCTTCGGCTCAGGTCATGATCCCGGGGTCCTGGGATCGAGCTCCACATCAGGCTCCCTGCTCAGTAGGAAGTCTGCTTCTCCCTCTCCCACTCCCCCTCCCCCTGCTTGTGCTCTCTCCCTCCCTCTCTCTCTCTCTGTCAAATAAATAAAATCTTAAAAAAAAAGTAGGAAGGATACTTCTGTTGATGAAAATTTGTGTTTCTTGGCCATAACATTGTTAGCATCCTGGTTGTGATACCATAGTATGGTTTTGCAAGATGTTACTATTGGGGGAAACTGGGTAAAGGATACAAAGAATCTCTCAATTTTTTTTTAAGACATTTATTTTAGAGAGAAAAAGAATGCACGTTCATGTGCAGGGGGAGGGGCAGAGGGAAAGAAGCAGACTTCCCACTAAGCACGGGGCCAGACTAGCATGGGGCTCAATCTCACAACCCCTGAGATCATGACCTGAGCCAAAATCAAGAGTGGGATGCTCAACCGACTGAGCCACCCAGGTGCCCCTCAATATTATTTCTTACAGCTGCATATGAATTTACAAGTATCTTAGAATAAAAAGCTTAATGTAAAAAACAGTGAATCTAGGTGAAGACAATATGGGTGTTCATTGTATTTTTTTTTTATTTTTTTAAAGATCTATTTATTTGAGAGAGAGAAAGAACATGAGCAGGAGGGGCAGAGGGAGAGAGAATTTTAAGCAGACTCTATGTGGAGTGCAGTGCCTGATGTGGGGCTCAATCTCAGGACCCTGAGATCACATTCTGAGCCAAAACCAAGAGTTGGATGCTCAACCGACTGCACCACTAGGTGCCCCTGGGTGTTCATTTTCATCGTATATTCTTTCAGCTTTTTTGTAGGTATGAAAATTTTCAAAATTGAAAGTTGGGGGAGGGAGTTGGAGGAAAAAAGGTCCAAAAAAATCAAAAGAAAGCTAGCTTGCTTGCTTGCTTGCTTGCTTTCAAAAGGATTTTATTTATTTGTCAGAGAGAGAGAGCACAAGCAGGGGGAGCGGCAGGCAGAGCAGGGCAGAGGAAGAAGCAGACTTCCTGCTGAGCAGGGAGCCTGATGAGGGACTCAATCCCAGCATCCTGGGATCATGATCTGAGCCCAAGGCAGCCGCTTAACCGACTGAGCCATCTAGGCGTCCCAAAAGAAAGTTTTCTAAGTGGGAAATACTGGTAAATTGTAGAGGACAGTTTCTGAAGACTGATCTTGATTAAGTACAACTTGTATTTTGAGTTCAGTACTTCAGGGAAAAGCAAGAAATGTCATGATTAATTTGAGATTAAATGAAGCTAAAATAATCCATAGCATTATAGCTAGTTATGCTTTCTCAAGGTGCCTTCCTTCCCTCCCTGCATTCCTATTCCCAAAGTCTTTATAATGATGATGATGGCAGCATTGAATAAATGTGAAAAGGGCTGAAAGATTTATTTTTTTTTAAAGATTTTATTTATTTATTTGACAGAGACACAGAGAAGGAACACAAACAGGGGGAGTGGGAGAGGGAGAAGCAGGCTCCCCACTGAGCAGGGAGCCCGATGCGGGGCTCGATCCCAGGACCCTGGGATCATGACCTGAGCTGAAGGCAGCCGCTTAACGACTGAGCCACTCAGGCACCCCAGGGCTGAAAGATTTAAAGGATTTAACATTTTTTTACAGTCCCTTGAAACACTAGATGCTACATTTTTATGAGCTCTGTAGATGTAGTTACCTTTTATTCTTTTTTTTTTTTTTTTAAAGATTTTATTTATTTATTTGACAGAGAGAGACACAGCGAGAGAGGGAACACAAGCAGGGGGAGTGGGAGAGGGAGAAGCAGGCTTCCTGCCAAGCAGGGAGCCCGACGTGGGGCTCGATCCCAGCTGGGATCATGACCTGAGCCGAAGGCAGACGCTTAACGACTGAGCCACCCAGGCGCCCGTTACCTTTTATTCTTACTAACTTTTATAACTTTATTGTCTCCTTTCCTTTAAATAAATAATTAAAAGCTCAGGTATGTTTCTTAGTGTTGAATGGAAACTATGTTTTGTGGCTATTGCTATGTAATTTTACAGAGGAAACTTAAAAGTTTGTGAAAACTGGATAAGCATGATGTTGTCTCCAGAGTGTGATATTATGGTTTAGGTTCTTGTCACTTATCTGACCTCAAGGCCCCAAATCCCAAGGATAAGAAAGATTTCTGCCAGCCCCTCTCCCAAAAAATCATCTACCACAGTATATAAATGAGGCTTAGTCCAGAAAGATCTCTTGTGAACAAGAAAAGATGGGATCATTTGACTGCATTGTGCTCACAAATGTTGGGATCAATGATGCTTCTTCTTTCATGAAAGAAAAAGTATTATTTTGGGATGCCTGGGTGGCTCAGTCGGTTGAGTGTCTGCCTTTGACTCAGGGTTCTGGGATTAAGTCCCCTCATGGGGCTCCTTGCTCAGCGGGAAGCCTGCTTCTCCCTCTGTCTGCTGCTCCCCCTGCTTGTGCGTGTGCGCTCGCTCGCTCGCTCTCTCTCTGGCAAATACAATTTTTTTTTTTAAGATTTTATTTATTTATTTGACAGACAGCAAGAGAGGGAACACAAGCAGGGGGAGTGGGAGAGGGAGAAGCAGGTTTTCCGCCGAGCAAAGAGCCCGATGCAGGCTCGATCCCAGGACCCTGGGATCGTGACCTGAGCTGAAGGCAGGCGCTTAACGACTGAGCCACCCAGGTGCCCCTGCAAATACAATTTTTTAAAAAGATGTATTTATTTATTTTGAGAGAAGGGAGAGACTCTCCTGCAGACTCCCCTCTGAATTCAGAGCCAGATGAGGGGCTCGATCCCACCACCCAGAGTTCATGACCTGAGCCAAAACCCAAGAGTCAGACATTCAACCAACTGAGCCACCCAGGCACCCCAGAAAAAGTATTTTTTTTTTTTGAAGCATTTGTCAGAACAGTTAAAAGTGTTGAACTCGAGTAGTTTTAGACTTTATTTAGCAGAGATTTTTATGTTTACTTTGGAATTTGGTTTTTAAATAAAAAATATCGGGGCACCTGGGTGGCTCAGGTGTTAAGCGCCTGCCTTTGGCTCAGGTCATGATCCCAGGGTCCTGGGATCGAGCCCCACATTGGGCTCCCTGCTCAACGGGAAGCCTGCTTCTCCCTCTCCCACTTCCCCTGCTTGTGTTCCCTCTCTCGCTGTGTCTCTCTCTGTCAAATAAATAAAATCTTTAAAAAAAAAATTAATTTTGAAATACTGAATTGTGGGGCAGGAATCATTAATCTTAAAGGGTATATGGATACTTAATCATGTTAAGGAAGCTTTTTAAATGTGTTAATCTTGGCTTTTGGATTTCTAAGCCTATGGAAGTATTCTTGGCCTGAAAATGTTTTGTTTTGTTTAAAGATTTTATTTATTTATTTGACAGAGAGAGACACAGTGAGAGAGGGAACACAAGCAGGGGGAGTGGGAGCGGGAGAAGCAGGCTTCCCGTTGAGCAGGGAGCCTGATCCGGGACTCGATCCCGGGACTCTGGGATCATGACCTGAGCCGAAGGCAGTCGCCCAACCAACTGAGCCACCCAGGCACCCTTAAACTAGTTTTCTCATTGTTATGTTACTATATTCCAACTGGGTTATAAACTTTTTGAAGGTATTACATATATATTTATAATCTTTGGTCTCCAGAGTCTGGCATAATTTCTTGAATATGTAGGACTTTGATATATTGCTGGGGGGCAGATCTCATCTTTTTAAGTGAACACAACATTCTCAGCCCAGGATGGACAGAGCTGTAATCTTTACATAAGTGATGGTGGGTTTTCATTGTGCTTGACCATGGCTAAGGGAAACATTTCTTTAAGTTTTTGGTGGAGTGGCTTCTAACTCACTTATAACCCTAATATGCCATTGTTGTTGAGAAAGCCCTAACTGTGGCACCTTCATTAGGAAGAAGACAGAAGAAAACTAGGGCATGTTTACTGTACGACTTTTTTTCTGAACAACTGTAAAACTTTTGTGCTTGCAGATCAGGGAGCAGAGAAACATGAAGGGACAAGTCAGTCCTCTGGGATTACTGATCAAGAGAAGGAGTTGTCCACCAGCGCTTTCCAAGCTTTCACAGTAAGCAGTGATTTTTTCTTTTGGCTCCCATTTTTAGAATCTGTCGAATATGAATCTTTCCACAATGAATTTTTAAATTTATAATTTTTGTTCTGTAATAATTCAAGAATTAAGTTTAGAGAGTAGGTTTAGTTTTAATATTTAAAAAATTAGAGTTTAAATATGGTAAAAGGAATGGGAGTAATTTGAGCCATTACCAAGTTTTTGTGTTTTCATAAACATGTTTTAACTCTTACAGTGTTGTTTTTAAGTCTTTAAAACTTAGGGTCGCCTGGGTGGCTCAGTCATTAAGCATCTGCCTTTGGCTCAGGTCATTATCCCAGGGTCCTGGGATCGAGCCCCACATCGGGCTCCCTGCTTGGTGGGAAGCCTGCTTCTCCCTCTCCCACTCCCCCTGCTTGTGTTCCTCTCTCGCTGTCTCTGTCAAATAAATAAATAAAATCTTAAAAAAAAAAGTCTTTAAAACTTAGATTTGTAAATATGTGGGTCACTCTTTTCAATTCACTGCTTTATTCAGTTCTTTTTCTTGAATATGCTTTAAAATGGAACTCCAAAGGTTTCTTGTCAAAACTTTAACTTCTTTGACATTAAACAATATGGAAAAAAACCTTATTTGATTATCAAGTTACATGTATGCAGAAGAATTTGATACTGGGCGCCTGGGTGGCTCATTCATTAAGCATCTGCCTTCGGCTCGGGTCATGATCCCAGGGTCCTGGGATCGAGCCCCACGTCGGGCTCCCTAATCAGCTGGAAGCCTGCTTCTCCCTCTCCCGCGGGCTCCCCCTGCTTGTGTTCCCTCTCTCACTGTGTCTCTGTCAAATAAATAAATAAATAAATCTTAAAAAAAAAAAAGAATTTGATACTTGGGTATTCCAAGTGTATTTACTGGAAATTAAAAATTAGAATAATTAATCATATTACCTTTCTTGGCCAGTGTCAGCTACTATGTCCTACTAGCAATATACAACTATATACATATATATTTGTGTGTATACATCATGTTGTTTTATACATATATAGAGATATATGGTATACCTGTGTGTCTATGTATGTGTCTTTTTTTTTTTTTTTTTTAAGATTTTATTTATTTATTTGAGACAGAGAGAATGAGAGAGAGAGAGCACATGAGAGGGGGGAGGGTCAGAGGGAGAAGCAGGCTCCGTGCCGAGCAGGGAGCCCAATGCGGGACTCAATCCAGGGACTCCAGGATCATGACCTGAGCCGAAGGCAGTCGCCCAACCAACTGAGCCACCCAGGCGCCCTATGTATGTGTCTTATACAAGTATTGGTGTTAGAGTTTGAGTCTTAGGAAATATCTACAATTTTTTTTCCAGCTTTATTGAGATATAATTGACATATCCCAGTTTCTTAATTGATATGAATATTGCTTCATCTAGTCACTTTAATTAGTAGGGGATTTGTAGGTCCTTTTATTTTTCTTTCCTTTTTTTTTTTTGTTGTTGCAGGTCTTTTTAAAGAGTTGTTTTTTTTTTTAAGTCTTTATTTGTCAGAGAGAGAGAGCACAAGCAGGGGGAGTGGCAGGCAGAGGGAGAAGCAGGGGAGCCTGATGTGGAGCTCGATCCTAGCATCCTGGGATCATGACCTGAGCTGAAAGCAGACACTTAACTGACTGAGCCACCCAGGCACCCCTTTAAAGAGTTTTTCAATGAAGAGTGAAATATATTTGGAAATAAATGTATAGTTTTAAAGCTGATAAATAATTTTGTCTGTTTTTTTGTCTTAGGCTGGAAATTATGATGCCTGTCTGCAACACCTTGCTTGCCTACAAGAAGTAAACAAAGATGATTATAAAATAATTTTGAATACAGCAGTGGCTGAGTTTTTTAAAAATAACCAAATGACAACAGATAGTTTGAGACAAACACTTAACCAGCTGAAGAATCAGGTGATATGCAAATGAATTTAGCTGTAAAAATACTGTGGTATTCTCTCAATTGTGCAATAGAAATACTTAAGGAAAATTAATAGGACATGTCTGATATTGAGAGCACAATTTCTAGTGTATCTAAAACACTTGCATTAATTTTATAAAATTATTATTCCAGGAAATGGAAGGTATGTTGTATAATTTTATTTTCTATTGTATTTTTAAATTGAAAAGAATAGATTAATATACCAAATTTGAATGAGCTTTGGAGTGTTGAGAAAAAATTAAAGTGGAAATATATGAAAAAGCTTAACCGCTGAGATTATCCTTTTTTTATAACTGCAAAGATCTGATTATTTATAATGTCAAATTGTTTTAGCACTTTGGATCAGGACATGATTAATTGATTAAATAGAAGATATTCTGATTCATATATGGTTTGGGGCTTGTCTTGGTACATTGGTAATAACAGCAACATTTCTCACATCACAGAGTTAGAGCTTTGATAGTCAAAAGGGCTGATGATGAGGATGATAATAGTATCAGATAGCAGACATTTATTGCTTATTATGGAACAAGGCCCTGCTAAGAACTTTGTATGCAGCATGTCACTTATTCTTCCCAGTAGTCCTATGAAACAGCTACTATAATTTTTCTCATTTTACAGATGGGAAAGCTGAGGTACAGATAGCTTGTATAAATTGTCCAAAGACACAAAGCTCTTAAATGAAAAGAGCTCCATCAACCCAGTCCTGTTTGACTCTAGGGTCTGTGCTTCTGATTACTGCTTCATACTGTAGAAGGTCTTAAGACCTTTTTGAGAGCCTGTCCTTGTTCGTGAATACCGCTATATAGTAGAGTATCACCCTAATATGTGATATAGTTAGAAATAAGTGACCCCTTCAGGGTCTTCATAATTTTTTATAGGAGTAAAGCTACTTTACAGTATCACCCTAAACGTAGTATTGTTAGAAATAAGTAACCTGTTCACGCTTTTCCTAATTCTTTACAGGAGTGATTTTTCAACCCTATTATAGTTCCTCAATGAAAATGAGAATAGGGGCGCCTGGTGGCTCAGTCGTTAAGCATCTGCCTTCGGCTCAGGTCATGATCCCGGGGTCCTGGGATCGAGCCCCGCATCGGGCTCCCTGCTCGGCAGGAGGCCTGTTTCTCCCTCTCCCACTCCCCTTGCTTGTGTTCCTGCTCTCGCTATCTCTCTCTGTCAAATAAATAAATAACATCTTTAAAAAAAAAAAAAAAAAGAAAAGAAAATGAGAATAATAGGGGTGCCTGCCTGGCTCAGTTGGTAGAGCATGCAATTTTTTTTTATTATTAACATACAATGTATTTGTTTCAGGGGTACAGGTGTGTGATTCATCAGTCTTACATAATACACAGTGCTCACCATAGCACGTACCCTCCCCAATGTCCATTACCCAGCTCCCCCATCCCCCCACCCCCCTCCGCTCCAGCAACCCTCAGTTTGTTTCCTGAGATTAAGAGTCTCTTATGGTTTGTGTCTCTCTCTGGTTTCATTTTTTCCTGTCTTCCCCTATGATCCTCTGCCTGGTTTCTGAAATTCCACGTATCAGTGAGATCATATGATAATTGTCATTCTGTGATTGACTTATTTCACTTAGCATAATACCCTCTAGTTCCATCCATAGAGCATGCAGTTCTTGATCTCGGAGTCATGAGTTCAAGCCCCACCTTGGGTGTAGAGATTACTTTAAAAAAAAAAAGAAAGAAAAGAAAATGAGAATAATAGCCAACGTTTATTAAACACTTATGTGATTCCAAATTCCATATTAAATGCTTTTTATGTTTTGTCTCATATAATCCTCACATTCAACCCTTAAGATAGGTACTTGTTACCGCAGTTATAAAACTGGGATTTAGGGAGCCTAATAATTTTAATTTATATAGCCAGGAAGGGGAGGAGCAAGATTTGAACCAGACTGAGTTGTGTTGTTTTTTTTTTTTTTTTAAAGTAAACTCTGCATGTGGGGTTTGAACTCACGACCCCAAGATCAAGAGTTACATGCTCTACAGACTGAGCCTTCCAGGCACCCCCAGACCATCTGACTTTTTTTTTTTTTTAATTTTTAATTTTTTATTTTTTATTTTTTATTCTTATGTTAATCCCCATACATTACATCATTAGTTTTAGATGAAGTGTTCCATGATTCATTGTTTGTGCATAACACCCAGTGCTCCATGCAGAATGTGCCCTCCTCAATACCCACCACCAGGCTAACCCATCCTTCCACCCCCCTCCCCAGACCATCTGACTTTTGAGCCTGTTTTCATAGCTACCCCAGTCTTCATAAATTTATATGATATCACATTTCTTTATTTCTCTAGTCTTAGTAACTGTGACTTTATCTGGAGCTCCAGAATCAAAGGAAAGATGATGTTTGTGGATATCTAGTACACATGTCCTATGACCCCATAGACTGTTTCTTCCAGGGAACATTTATTTGGTCTTTGAGCACAAGTTCATCCTTAAAACCCTTTTTTAGAATAAGAGACTCCTGCAAACTTCCTATTAAGCCAAGAAAACTGCTTTTTGAAATCCTTTCACCAGTCCTAATTCTTTTTTTTTTTTTTTGCTTTTATTCTTGATAAGGCTGATTCAATAATCCCCCTCACACCATCCAACTCTCTTGCGTTTCCTAGAAGTGTTTGTACCTGTGTCTCCTAGCTTTATCTAAATCACACTTCCATTCAGAGTCTTCTGTCCTTGACATAGTTACATACCTTTACAACCTATTCCATCTTTATTAATATTTTATCTCATTTAATGAGTAGTTTTTGTTCTGGCTGGGGCAAATACTAGATGTTTTTGGTAAGTCCTAGAAGATGTTGCTGTTATTTATGTCATATGTTAACCATTTTTGCTTTGTTTTGGTTTTGTTTTTTAAGAAGAAAGAATTTATTTATTTATATTCTTCATTTGCTAGAGAGAGAGCAAGAGAGCACTCACACGCGCACACACAAGCAGGGGGAATGGCAGGCAGAGGAAGAAGCAGGCTCCCTGCTGAGCAAGGAGCCCGATGTGGGACTCAATTCCAGGACCTTGGGATCACGACCCGAGCTGAAGGCAGATGCCTAACCGACTGACTCGCCCAGGTGTCCCTACTTAAATAAAATCTTTAAAAAAAAACACCAAGTCTTAAAAACAGACCCATAGCAGTCCCTGCCATTTGACAGCAAACTCCCAGCGCCCAGCAACTAGCAATCTGCTTTGTCTATGTATTTGCCTACTTTGGCTATTTTGTATAGGTGAATGTTCAACCATTTTTGAATCCAAAATTCCTTAATTTGTCCCAAACCCCCTTTTCTGGCTAAGAATTAACCCTTTCTTAGCTCATTCTCTCTCCATTATATTACTACCAAGAAGTACTATTTTTCTTAGTCACTTGAAGACTATGACTTGGTAAGTGAAGATTATACAGAACCTGCAAACTCAACAGAGATGCAAGTGCTTGTGGTCAGAGAGGACCAGTTGTTAACATTTGAACCGCCCTGTCAAGCTCACCATGTGGATGACGGAAGTCTCAGGTGTCTGATTACAAATTACTCTGTCATGAACCTTCTGCTTCCTTGCCATCAGCCAAACCAAGGTTAAGTTCATCATGTATATCAAAGTCCCACTGCTTAATATAGGGAAGTGTCAGTCTTAGAATTAATTATTTAACATTGCTTAATAATTTGTTCCAATCTTTAGGGGCACCTGCGTGCCAAAGTTGGTTGGGAGTCCGACTTTTGGTTTTGGCTCAGGTTGTGGTTTCAGGATCATGAGATTGAGCCCCATGTAGGGCTCCAAGCTCAGTGCAGTGTCTTCTTAGGACTCTCTCTCCCTCTCCCTCTCTCCCTCCTCCCCATGCACTCTCTGTCTCTCAAATAAGTAAATCCTTAAAAAAATAATTTATTCCAATCTTAATAGTGGCAAAGAAAATTAGTTTTAATACAGATAAATTTCCAGTTTTGTGTGTTAAATGAAATTACAGAATGTTTGCAAAACTTGATTAAAATTTGCAAGCCTGGGGCGCCTGGGTGGCTCAGTCGTTAAGCGTCTGCCTTCAGCTCAGGTCATGATCCCAGGGTCCTGGGATCGAACCCCCATTGGGCTCCTTGCTTGGCAAGAGGCCTGCTTCTTCTCCCACTCCCCCTGCTTGTGTTCCCTCTCTCGCTGTGTCTCTCTCTGTCAAATTAAAAAAAAAAAATTTGCAAGCCTATTCCTACAGCTTAGGGAGGGGATATGCAGGTAGTCATTAGCTTTAAAATGCAAAGTGTTGTGATTTTTTTTCTGGTATCAGATGTGAATGTTAGTGTTTTAACAAAGCCATTAAAAGCCTATTTTTGTTGTTTATTACTTTAAATATTTTTTTTTTAGTTATATGAACAAAACCTGAAAATAAGAGGAATATCAGAAAATATACTCCCTAGCTATAAAGCCTTGGGCAAGATAATTAAGTTTTTTGTGCTGGTCTCCTTATTTATAAAATGGAAATGATAATATCTATGTCCTCAAGGTATCTTGAGGATTAAATGAGGTAGTCTCTATAAAAGGTTTAACATAGTGGGCCTGGCACATAATTAAGTAGTTAGCTATTGTTTATTAATGTTTAAATTTTACTTCAGTTTTTACAAAATGAAATCAAGGTTATTTATACATATGTTGTGTGTGTGTGTGTGTGTATGTATAAAACATAGTGCATACAGGAAAGGTCTTTTGAGTTTTGCCTACTGCCAGGGAGGCTAGAAAGTAGGGGACCGTCTCGGAAGCCATATTGGCAGTTAAAACATTGACGGTATCTTCACAGTGGCAAGGAAGAGACTTGCCTTGCTTTGTGCTAGGTACTACATAAAGTCCATGAAAATGTTTTACTTAATGGAATTTTATTATGAATAAAATAATTTTGAATATATGAGAATTAAAATCTAGAGGTCTTGTTGTAAATGGAAAAATTCAGAGTAAGAAATGTTGGCCTGTGTTTCTGTTTATTCATATAGATTCTTTCACTTTTGCTCTTTATTTTCTTACTGTTGTAAGAACAACAACGATCTTTGTTGATTGTTTCATAGGTCCACTCGGCTGTTGAAGAAATGGATGGATTAGATGATGTTGAGAACAGCATGTTGTATTACAATCAGGCAGTCATTCTTTATCATCTGCGGCAGTACACAGAAGCGATAGCAGTTGGTGAAAAACTTTACCAGTTCATAGAACCTTTTGGTATGTTCTGTAAAAAATTTCCCTATCATCTGGGGACTTGGGTGGCTAAGTCAATTAAGTGTCTGACCCTTGATCTCAGGGTTGGGAGATCGAGCCCCCTGTTGGGCTATGCACTGGGCACAGAGCCTGTTTGGGATTCTCTCTGTCCCTCTCCTTCTGCCCCTCCCCACTCTAAAAAAAAAAAAAATTCTCATATTTGCAGTGGCCTCTGGTACTTTTACGTAGTTAACCTAAATCAGGGAGTTGTCTGTTAGTATTTAAAGAAAGAAAAAAAGCTGTGTAGATTTTCTTAATAGCTAGAAAAGATAAAAATGACATTTTTAGATGAACCCAGGTTTTCTTTTAGCATTTCCTCCCCACTCCTCAGTTTTTTTTTTTTTAAACATCTCATCTACTCATTTGAGAGAGAGAATGAGCAAGAGAGAGAACATGAGCAGGCGGAGCAGCAGAGGCAGAGGGAGCAGTAGGCTTTCCACTGAGCAGGGAGCCCGATGTGGGGCTCGATCCCAGGACCCCCGGGATCATGACCTGAGCTGAAGGCAAACACTTAACTGACTGAGCCACCCAGGCACCCTGCCCACCCCTCAATTTTTAAAAATGACTGTTAGAAATGATGTTTCTGATTGGAAAGACTTAGTGATTTTTGTTTTTCTCTGCTCTTTGAATACCACCTAGTGTACCCAATCCATTCTTACTTGAGCAGTGTATTAAGGAGTGTTTGGGGATGTTAAGGGACGGTGAAATATTTTGTCCATTGCCGCCTCACTGACGTTTTTGTGGGTAATCAAAGAATAGATAGTACAGACTATGCTAGCTTTTTTGGTATCTTAAGTTACTTATCTTACAGTTACTAGCCTTGAATAAGTATAGTAAGAAAGGTGAAGGCAAAGGAACAAAGAGGGAGCAAATAAAGCAGCAAAGGCAGACTCAGGAAATGGTTGTTAGAGAGGGCTGTTTGTTTCCAGCCCACAAGCAGTCAGATTTCAGTTGTGATTCACATTTTTGTCTTTTTCTCTATTACTTTCCTTTAAATTCAAAACACTAATGCCGATTCCTGATTTATAAACGCCTGATTGCTGATGTGGTCCCCACAGGACAAGAGGTGGAGTGTGATGGCTCCTCTGTGGGGCTTTGGGAAGAGTTACAGGGTCCCCTTTTGCTGCCAACTGTTGAACAGCTGTTTGCTGTGGATCCAGGGGGGGCATTTTCAAGGTGCTCCTCTTCTGTGTTGAGGGCATGGTGGCTGGACAGATTGGGCAGGAGAAACACCAGTGGTGAAGATGGGGTAAATTGTGACCTTTCCTTTTTATAAAGCTGGAAATCAGAATTATACTTCTAGGATGACACAGATGTGTTTTTCTGTGAAGCTGGGGGGTGGGTGGGAGGGTTGTTTGTTTTTTGTTAAGTAATCTCTACACCTAAGTGGAGCTTGATGACCCTGAGATCAAAAGTCACACACTCTACCAACTGAGCCAGCCAGGTGCCCCTGTAAAGCTGGTTTTTAGAATTTCTGAAACAGTTCATGAAATCCTGTTAATCTATACTGTGGCTGAGTATGGAATATAACAACCAACTAGGTAGAATTCAAATTTTTTTTTCTTCTTTGAAAATTATTATTGCTCTTTTATTTTTTTATTTTTTTAAGATTTTATTTATTTATTTGACAGAGAGAGGGAACACAAGCAGGGGGAGTGGGAGAGGGAGAAGCCGGCTTCCCGCGGAGTGGGGAGCCCCATGCGGGGCTCCATCCCAGGACCCTGGGATCATGACCTGAGCCGAAGGCAGACGCTTAACCAACTGAGCCACCCAGGCGCCCCTATTGCTCTTTTAATTTATAAGTAATCTCTACACCCAACATGGGGTTCAAACTTAGAACCCCAAGATCAGGAGTCACATGCTCTTCCAACTGAGCCAGCCAGGCACCTCCATTATTGTTATTTTTAAAAACGTTACTATTTGAGGGATGCCTGGGTAGCTCAGTTGACTGAGTGTCCAACTCTTGGTTTCAGCTCAGGTCATGATCTCAGTGTCCTGCGATTTAGCCCCGCGTCAGACTCCATGCTCATTGGGGAGTCTGCTTGTGGATTCTCTCTCTTCCTCTCCCTCTGCCCCGTCCCAGCTTGTGCACACTTGCACTCACTCTGACTCTCTAAAATAAATAAATCTTTAAAAAATATATATATATATTACTACTAGGTTCTTCTACAAGATGTATTTATTGAGCATATACTGTGGACCAAAACTGTCCTGAGAAAGGGCGCCTGGATGGCTCAGTCGTTAAGCGTCTGCCTTCGGCTCAGGTCATGGTCCCTGGGTCCTGGAATCGAGCCCCGCATCAGGCTCCCTGCTCGGCGGGAAGCCTGCTTCTCCTCTCACTCCTGCTTGTGTTCCTGCTCTTGCTATCTCTCTCTCTGTCAAATAAATAAATAAATCTTTAAAAAAAAAAAAATGTTCTAGGATGTGAAGATAATGCAGTGAATGAAATAAAGAACGTCTTTACCCTCATTATGCTTATATTCTAATGGGAGAGAGAACAACACAATAAATATATATATTCTGAGGTACTGAATGCCATGAAGAAAAGCTAAAATTGGGTAAGAGGATAGAGATGGATTGGGAACCTTATTTTTATTTATTTATTTATTTATTTATTTTTTAAGATTTTATTTATTTTTTTGACAGAGAGAGACATAGCGAGAGCAGGAACACAGCAGGGGGAGTGGGAGAGGGAGAAGCAGGCTTCCCGCAGAGCAGGGAGCCCGATGCAGGGCTTGATCCCAGGACCCTGGGATCATGACCTGAGCCGAAGGCAGACGCTTAACGACTGAGCCACCCAGGCGCCCATGGAACCTTATTTTTATTTTTATTATTTTTTTTAAGACTTTATTTATTTGAGAGCGAGAGAGAGAGACAGCGAGAGAGGGAACACAAGCAGGGGGAGAGGGAGAAGCAGGCTTCCCGCGGAGCAGGGAGCCCGATGCGGGGCTCGATCCCAGGACCCTGAGATCATGACCTGAGCCGAAGGCAGACGCTTAACGACTGAGCCACCCAGGCGCCCGGGAACCTTATTTTTAGATAAGGCAATCAAGGAAGGCCTGGGATAAGACAGTATTTGAAGAGACCTGAGTGAAGGTAAGAGGTGAGCCACATGGCTCTTGAGGAGGAAAGCATTCCAGCCAGAGGTGATAGTATATGCAGAGAACCTGCAATGAGCTTGAGTTTAGTGAGAGGAACTGCAGAAGTCCGTTGGGACTGGAACTAGGTAGGGAAAACAGAAGCAAACGAAGTCGAAAGTAGTGAGGGGCAGAATAGGTAAAGTCCTGTGGCCTAGGTGAGGACTTAACTGTTTTAAGAGTGGTGGGTGACCTTTGCACATCAACCACCTTGATTTTAGTTTTAAATGGAATCCACTGTGGCTGCTGTGTAAAAGCAAGAACGGAATCAGGAAGACTTGTTAGGAGGCTCTCTTAAGGGCTTTTGAAATTTCTGTTCTTGATTTTAGCATTTTTTAGACCTTATTTTTCCTTTTTTCTTCTGAAAGGAAAAGAAAATAGTGTTGTGATATACCAGGTTACCCTTCCTTTCTTTTTGGGCTCTTCTTCCTTTGAAGTCCTTCTTAGAGTTGGTAGGAACCTCAAAAGATCACCTGGCTCACCCCCCTGCCTTTAGGCAGGTGAAGTATTCTCCCCATTTTACAGGTCGGCCAGCTGAGGTCTAAAAATTAGCTCAGTGATGTGTAGAGGCCACATATCTAGTAAGTAGCCAAGCAAATACTGGAATTGAGGTTTCCTTCTTCCTCAAGTAATATTCCTCATTTCATGTGTTGGTGTTTGGTAGATATTTTGTCAAAGGAGGATCTGTCACTAGGAACCCTACAATGAGAGGCCTTGAGATGCAGAATAGAATAGCATTGGTGGTATTGCAAGTTTTCCATTTGTGGCTCTAGGTGATGAACAGTCATTTAAATAAAGACTTAGTCTTTGCTCTTAACTTTTTGGGGAGGAGTGGTCTGAAATGTTCGTTTCACTTTGGATTATAACTTTTCTTTTCCTGTTTTTTTTTTTCCCAGAAGAAAAATTTGCCCAAGCAGTGTGTTTTTTGCTTGTAGACCTATATATATTAACCTATCAAGCTGAGAAAGCTTTGCATCTTCTTGCTGTCCTAGAAAAAATGATTTCACAAGGCAACAATAACAAAAATGGGAAGAATGAGGTAAGTGTTCTGAGGTGATCAGATTAAAATTTGTGGTTAATATTTGGAGTTATTAAATATTTTAACAGCTTTATTGAAATATAATTCACTGTACAGAATGGTTGCTATTGTTAATCATACCGTAGTATTACATACTCGAAAATGGCTAAGAGAGGGCGCCTGGGTGGTTCAGACGGTTAAGCATCTGCCTTCGGCTCAGGTCATGATCCCAGGGTCCTGGGATCGAGTTCCGCATCGGGCTCCCTGCTAGGCGGGGAGCCTGCTTCTCCCTCTGCCTCTGCCTCTCTGACTCTCATGAATAAATAAATAAAACATTAAAAAAAAAAAAAAAGAAGAAAAAATGGCTAAGAGAGTAGATCTTTAAAGTCCTCAGCACAAGAATAAAAACCTTTTGTAATTGTGTATAGTATAGTGATAGATGTTTTAACTAGACTTATTTCATAGTATTTACAAATATTATTATGTTGTATACCTAATAGTATTTATGTCAGTTATACCTCAATTTAAGAATTCTTATAATAAAAATCAGAAGAATTATGCCTACCCTCAGACGGCCCACAGTCTAGGTAGGGAGAGACAGATGAGTTAAAATTTTGATTAATGGGGCAACTGACTGTTGCTCTACCAACTCAGTAGAGCATGTGACTCTTGATGTCAGGGTCGTGAGTTCGAGCCCCATGTTGGGCATGGAGCCTACTTATTTAAAAAACTAATTTGATCAGTGACCTAAAAAAGCAAATATAATTCACATCTACAAAATTTAACATTTTAAGGTGTACAATTCAGTGGCTTTTAGTATACTCACTGAGTTGTAGAACTGTCATCACTATCTAAATTCCAGAACATTTCATCACCCCAAAAAGAAACCCTGTAGCTGTTAGCACTTTTTCCCCTTCCTTCAACCCCTGGTAACCACTAATCTACTTTCTATCTTTATGAATTTGACTATGCTGGACATTTCATATAAATGGAATCATACAATATGTGGCCTTTTGTGATTGGTTTCACTTGGCATAATACCTTCAAAGTTTATCAACTTGTAACATGTACTTCATTCCCTTTTCATGTACTTCATTCCTTTTTATGGCCATATAATCCTCCACTATGTGCTTTTGCCACATTTTTTTTAATCCATCAGTTGATGGTCATTTGGGTTGTTGTCCACATTGACTTATAAATGATGCTGCTATAAACATTTGTGTACATATTTTTGTGGTGGCATATATGTTTTCATTTTTCTTAGGTATATGTTTAAGAGTGGAATTGCTGGATCATACGGCAGTTCTATGTTTAATCTTAGGAGGAACTACCAGTCTGTTTTCCAGAGTAGCTACACCATTTTACATTCCTACCAGCCTTTCATGAAGGTCCCAGGTTCTCCACATTCTTGCCAACCTTGTTATCTTTTCTTTTTTTTTTAAGATTTTATTTATTTATTTGACAGAGAGACAACGAGAGAGGGAACACAAGCAGGGGGAGAGGGAGAGGGAGAAGCAGGCTTCCCGCGGAGCAGGGAGCCCAATGCGGGGCTCGGTCCCAGGACCCTGGGACCATGACCCAAGCCGAAGGCAGACGCCCAATGACTGAGCCACCCAGGCGCCCCCTTTTTTTTTTTACACTGTAACCATCCTAATGGATGTAAAGTGGTATCTCATAGTGGTCTTAATTTCTGTGCTGACTAAGGGTGTGTGTTTGCATCTTTTCATGTGTGAAATGTTAGTTTTATAGAATGTAAAGATTAGAATTAAGACAATAGAAATCCATAATCTGGATAAACAGGGCAGCTTTTTTTTTTTTTTAAGATTTTATTTTTTTTATTTATTTGACAGAGAGGGACAGCAAGAGAGGGAACACAAGCAGCGGGAGTGGGAGAGGGAGAAGCAGGCTTCCCGCTGAATAGGGAGCCTGATGCAGGGCTTGATCCCAGGACCCCCCGGGATCATGACCTGAGCCGAAGGCAGACGCTTAACGACTGAGCCACCCAGGCACCCAGGGCAGCTTTCACTAGAGAAAATTTCATCATTTAAGTTCTTCAGAAAGAGTGCATGTTTATGACATATTCTGGGATAAGAGACTTGGTGTACATTAAGAATACTTTTTAGATCTCATGGGTTTTTTTTTTTTTTTAAAGACTTTATTTATTTATTTGAGAGAGAGAAACAGCATGAGAGGGGAGAGGGTCAGAGGGAGAAGCAGGCTCCCCACTGAGCCGGGAGCCCAATGCGGGACTCAATCCCAGGACTCCGGGATCATGACCTGAGCCGAAGGCAGTCGCCCAACCAACTGAGCCACCGAGGCGTCCTCATGGCTTTTCTGTTTTTAAGATTTTATTTGTATTTTTAGTTATTTATATTTTTGAAGATTTTATTTGAAAGAGAGCGTGCACACATGTGCAAACCCCACACGAGGGGTTGTTGGTTTGAGTCCCACATTGGGTGTAGAAATTACTTAAAAATAAAATCTTGGGGCATCTGGGTGGCTCAGTCAGTTAAGCGTCTGCCTTCGGCTCAGGTCATGATCCCAGGGTCCTGGGATTGAGCCCCGCATCGGGCTCCCTGCTCGGCGGGAAGCCTGCTTCTCCCTCTCCCACTCCCCCTGCTTATGTTCCCTCTCTCGCTGTGTCTCTCTCTGTCAAATAAATAAATAAAATCTTTAATAAATACATAAATAGATAGAAAGAAAATAATTCAGTTAAATCATCTTAGCATTATTCCTAAACACTGTGTGGTAAAATACTTTGTTTTTATATTCAGTATGTAAGCGAGTTGATAAAAAAAAATTCCGTTCAAAAGATGCTTGTGTCCTCTGCTAGATACTAAAGTGACAAAAATAAAAACCTTATAGTTCACACTTCGTGAGAGAGGAGAAAGATGGGGCAGCATCTGTCCAGGGACTGGGAGGAAGGCGAGTAGGGACGATTTTGGAGAAGTTTAGGGGCACCTGGGTGGCTCAGTCGGTTGAGTGTCCGACTCTTGATTTCGGCTCAGGTTGTGATCTCAGGGTCATGAGATCAAGCCCCACATAGGGCTCTGTGCTCAATGCGGAGTCAGCTTGAGATTCTCACTGCCTCTCCCTCTGCTCCCGTCCCCCGAAATAAATACTGATTTTGGAGAAGTTCGGATGTTTGATTTGGGCCTTGAAAGATGTAATATAATTCAACTAGTCAGAAGCAGAAGGGTGGAGCAGAGTAACTGGCATGGCAGAGAAAACACAGAAGGTGTGAGAGTGGTTACATTGGAGGAATTTCTGGTAACCTGAAATGCATAGTACACCTGAAAAATGTAGATACAGGAGATCAGGAGATGAGATTGGCAACTCACATATTGGTCACATTGTGAAGGATTTTGGATATTACTAGGAATCTAGCATATGATGTTGGCAGTGTTTATACCAGAGTAAGTTTTTAAGAGGGAAATGACATGGGGGCACCTGGGTGGCTCAGTCTGTTAAGTGTCTGCCTTGGGCTCAGGTCATGATCTCGGGGTCCTGGGACTGAGCCTGACGTCAGGCTCCCTGCTCAGTGGAGAGTCTGCTTCTCCCTCTCCCTCTGTCCCATACCTCCCTCTTGTTCTCTCTCTCTCAAATAAATAAAAATCTTTTACAAAAAATGTGGACATTGGGGCGCCTGGGTGGCTCAGTCGTTAAGCGTCTGCCTTCGGCTTAGGTCATGATCCCAGGGTCCTGGGATCGAGCCCCACATCGGGCTCCCTGCTCAGCGGGGAGCCTGCTTCTCCCTCTCCCACTCCCCCTGCTTGTGCTCCCTCTCTCTCTGTGTGTCTCTGTCAAATAAATAAATAAAATATTAAAAAAAAAATGTAGACATCAAAAGTTTAAAAAAGGGACGCCTTGGTGCCTCAGTCAGTTAAGCATCTGCCTTCGGCTCAGGTCATGATCCCAGTGTCCTGGGATCGAGCCCCACATTGGGCTCCTTGCTCAGTGGGGAGTCTCCTTCTCCCTCTCTCACTCCTCTGCTTGTGTTCCCTCTCTGGCTGTGTCTGTCAAATAAATAAAATCTTAAAAAAAAAAAAAAAATTTCCTATTACCCCCTCCAGACTATTATACCTGAATCTCTGGGAGTGAGACCTGGGATTCTGTAGTTTTAAAATATTCTGTAGGTGATTCAGATAAGCTCACTTGTAAATCACTGATTTAATTATGGTAAAAAATTTTTAATTTTGGTTAACTTTGTTTTACCACCCTACAGACTGGTAATAACACCAACAAAGACGGATCAAATCATAAAGCTGAAAGTGGAGCCCTAATAGAAGCTGCAAAATCAAAGATTCATCAGGTAGCATAAATTCTCAGAGAGGTTATGCATCACGTATATTTACTAATAGTTATGAATGATGAAGAATGTGATAGATCATTGAAAGCAGTAAATAATTCAAGGCATGTATATTTGGCTTTGAAATATTATAATTTAAAAGCATATTTATCCTTCTAATTGTATTTGCTTAAAATGATAATGCAGTATCTTTTCTTTAATTACTTGATAAAAGATTGAGAGAAATGGCCTGGGAATGTATTGGATGATAAAATCAGTTTGTAGACTACTAAAATTCATTCTTAATTAGCCAGGTGCAGATAAAAATGATAGGAATTAGAGAATTGCTGAATCACTGTATTGTGCCCCTGAAACTAATACTGTACGTTAATTATACTGGAATTAAAATATAAATTAGTTTTTTAAAAAATAAAAGAATTGTTAGGATTTTTGCTTGGAATTTAAGTATAAATTTTATTCTACCATGTTTTTTGTTTTTTAGAATGCATTCTAAGAATACAGTAAAAATTAAGATAATTTAAAACTTAGTTTTGCAAGTAACTGGTATAACTATGTTGTAAACAGATTGGGTTGAAATTTCATTTAACTAGAAAGTAAAACTACTTCAGCATGTGTAAATCCATCATAGTTCTCACATACTAGCATTTTCCTTTGATAGTATAAAGTAAGAGCTTATATCCAAATGAAGTCCCTGAAAGCATGCAAAAGGGAAATCAAGTCAGTCATGAACACAGCTGGAAATGTAAGTTTCTTCTTGATTTTCTTTTCTTTTTTTTTTTTCCCCCAGTTTGTAACTTTTATGTCCTAAAACTTTCTTGTTTGGATAGTAGGTATTTGTCAGTCTTAAATAATTTATTTTAGTCTATTATAGTATATATATACTGTTACATATAATCCTTGACATTGAGTTGTAAAGTGATGATCATAGGAGATCATCTAAATACTTTTAATACTTTAATTTAATACTTTTAATACTTTTCTCACTTAAAATTATAGCAAGCATTTTCCCTTGGTGTGTACCCTCAAAACCACCATTTTAAATAGCTATCTAGTATTCTGGAAATGGTTTATCACAAGTCACGTAAACATTTACTATTAGACACTTCAGGATTTTATTAGTTTATACTCAAAACATTTATTAAAGATTAACAGTTCAGCTGTAGCCCAAACCTACCCTTTCCAAATGATCTTTGACTTGACAGTACCTCAATTTGACTAATGTTGCTAGAGTATTTGAGATAAAATTACTCCTTCTTCCACTCCCTCCACTCCACTCCTCCACTGATACATAACGTTTAAGACTGTGGAGGGAAAAGGTAGAATTGTGAACGTTCTTGATACTTTTGGGAAAACTGTTAATTTTAAGTATGAAGTCATAAGGAGAAATAGTTTGGCTTTGAAGTGTTGTAGTAGTTTGTACTATAGTTTGTAGTAGGAATGGTTCAGGATAATTGACCCTAGAAATCCTAGGCAGGATCCAGATTAGTCACTGGGTCAGTACTCAAGTGATTTTTGAGGAGAACAAATTGTAGCCAAAGTCTGAGGAGGTAGACTTGAGGCTAAGAGGGAAAAGCCTAACTAGCCAGCTAACCATTATCAAACCTTTTTTGAGATAAAAGACATGATCCCTGCCTTAATGGAAGCTATATTCACAGGGGAGAGAGAAACAGGAAAATAAATAATTGTAATGCAGGGTAGTAGTAATACCTAAATCAGGAGGAAGTATTGCTACCCGGAATAAGCTTTGGAAGCCCTTGTTCCTCAATGACCAGGAGGCAGAGCAAAGCATGAACAAGGACTTAGAAGAAAAGCCTATAGCTAAGCTAAAGTGAATAAATGATGAGACCAGGATTCCTGATGTCCTCTTGGATGGATGTTTAGTCTGCAGATCTATGCATGCTTTTGCATTCTAAATAGGTATGATACAGATGATCCTCCACTAGGAGGATTCTTAGGGGAAGTGAAACATGGTCTGCCATCCAAAATGTGATCTTTGTCACAAGCAAGATTAGCTCTTGAAAATAAGGTATTCTGTTAGGCAATTCTTCCATCCATAGAATGACACTTTTTTTTTTTCCTATTTGGAAAGGCATTGGATTATTTGTGTCCCTTTGGGTTCTAATGAAGGTGCATCTGTACCCTAAAAAATAAGGGAGACCTCCAATCTCTCTAAATAGTCATTGAACTGAAGGACCTAGTTAAATTGGCTTCCAAGTAGTAGTATAATAAATGAAGACAGTCTGTTGATGATCTGCAGACTGTATTCTTATACATATGTACTGCATGTATTTTTTTTAGGCAGACCCTTAATTCAGTTGATAAGGTGCTCTCTGATAAGGTTTAATTTTTTTAGATCGTGAGAGCAATGAAAAATTGCTATAGTTTTTTGTGAGCATGATTTAAATGATTCACTTATGCTCTTGAATACATGCCAATACAGCAGTGTGATTATGATCTCACAATAGACATCTGAAAACAAAATATAAGCAACTTATATTTTCTTTACAGTCTGCACCCTCTCTATTTCTTAAAAGCAATTTTGAGTACTTAAGAGGCAATTATCGAAAAGCTGTGAAGCTATTAAATAGTTCAAACATTGCTGAACATCCAGGATTCATGAAAACAGGTAAAAGAAAATTGTGAAATTCTAGTATTTTTTCTGGCTCTTCTGTGTTTTGTTGTTTATTTCCTATAGTGCTCTTCAGTGTGATTTTTGCTTATTTTTTTATTTTTATTTTTTATGACAGAGAGGGAACACAAGCAGGGGGAGTGGGAGAGGGAGGAGCAGGCTTCCCACAGAGCAGGGAGCCCGATGCAGGGCTTGATCCCAGGACCCTGGGATCATGACCTGAGCTGAAGGCAGATGCTAAATGACTGAGCCACCCAGGAGCCCCGCTAATTTTTTTAAATGAAATGTTTTATTATTTCTGCTGCAGAAAATTCTTAGAATTTATTCTATTATTTGTTTCCATTTTATTTATTTTATAGATTTATTTATTTTAGAGTGGGAGTGAGCATGGGGAGGGGCAAAGGGGGGGGAGCAGAGAGAGAGAGAAGCAGACTCCCCACTGAGTGCAGAGCCTGAGGCTGGACCGATCCCAGGACCTGTGCCAAAACCAAGAGTTGGATGCTTAACCTACTGAGCCACCCAGGTGCCCCTATTTGTTTCCATTTTAGAAGAAGCTTCAGGGCTCCTGGGTGGCTCAGTCGTTGAGTGTCTGCCTTCGGCTCGGGTCATGATCCCAGGGTCCTGGGATCAAGCTCCACATCGGGCTTCCTGCTCTGCGGGGAGTCTGCTTCTCCCCGCCCTCCCCCCCCCCTTGTGTTCCCTCTCCCTGTCTCTCTCTCTGTCAGATAAATAAAATCCTTAAAAAAAAAGAAGCTTCACTCCTTTACTTTTCTTTCACCTCATGTATGCTTTCTTTCATTTCTTTTTTTTTTTTTTTTTAAGATTTTATTTATTTGAGAAAGAGAGAGTACAAGCAGGGGGAGCGGCAGAGGGAGAGGGAGAAGCAGGCTTCCTGCTGAGCAGGGAGCCCAATGTGGGGCTCGATCCCAGGACTCCAGGATCATGACCTGACCCGAAGGCAGACGCTTAACCGACTGAACCACCCAGGCGCCCCCATTTCATTTTTTAATACCAGCTTACAAATTATGTCCAGGACGTAAGGTCCTTGGACTTTTACTTTGTGAAATGAGATCTTTTAAGGAAATGAGATGATAATGTTTGTACTTTTCCCTTTTCTCCTGTAAAAGCTGTGACCATATGATGATTTTTTAGATTAACTATATCAAAAATATTTCTATAAAGTTGGGAAGATAATTATCGTTATCTGTTTTCTATTTCGAAAGTTTTTTTTAAATATTTATTTGTCAGAGAGAGTGCACAAGCAGGGGGAGTGGCAGAGGGAGAAGCAGGCTCCCCACTGAGCAAGGATCCCGATGGGGGACTCAATCCCAGGACCCCGGGATCATGACCTGAGCCGAAGGCAGACGCTCAACCGACTGAGCCACCCAGGCGTCCCTGTTTAGAGAGTTTTATTTATTTATTTATTTATTTATTTTAAGATTTTATTTATTTACTTGACAGACACAAAGTGAGAGAAGGAACACAAGCAGGGGGAGTGGGGGAGGGAGAAGCAGGCTTCCTGCCTAGCAGGGAGCCCAATGCAGGGCTCGATCCCGGGATCCTGGGATCATGACCTGAGTCGAAGGCAGACATTCAACAACTGAACCACCCAGGTGCCCCTAGAAAGTTTTAATGAGGTTTAAGCGTCAGCTTAAGCATCCAGCTCTTGATTTTAGCTCAGGTCATAATCTCAGGGTAGTGAGATCGAGGCCTGCATTGAGCTCAGTGCTGGGTGTGGAGCCTGCTTAATTAAGATTCTGTCTCTCCCTCTGCTCTTCTCTGTGTCTAAAAAAGAAAGGTTTTTGTTGTTTGTTTTTTAAAAAAAGTTTTAATGAGTTGCTTAATACTGTTGGTAAAATGAAAGGTAAAATTTGGGGCTTTCTTTTAAGTTCACATCATTGCTATTTTATGGGGAGAAAGAGGGAAAATCCATTTATTCAAGAAATGAAGTCAAACTATTGAAAATGCTTTATCCCAAGTTTAAAATGCAAAGATGGGGACGCCTGGGTGGCTCAGTTGGTTAAGCCTCTGACTCTTGGTTTCAGCTCAGGTCATGGTCTCAGTGTTGTGAGTTTAAGCCCCAGGTTGGGCTCTGCACTCAGTGTGGAGTCTGCTTAAGATTTTTTCCCCCCTCTGCTCCTCCCCCCTTCACATGCACATGCACCCGCACTCACTCTCTCATAAATAAATAAATAAATAAAATCTTAAAATGCAAAGGATGAATAAGGTTCTTGGGGATGTTTTCTTTTAGATTCTATCCAGATGCGAAGATAGAACACACATGCAGGGGCGCCTGGGTGGCTCAGTCGGTTAAACGGCTGCCTTTGGCTCAGGTGGTGATCCCAGAGTCCTGGGATCAAGCCCAGAGGCGGGCTCTCTGAGCAGTAGGAAGTTGGCTTCTCCCTCTCCCTGCAGCTCCCCCTTGTGCTCACGCACTCGCTCTCTCTCTCTCTCTCCCTCTGTCAAATAAATAAATGAAAGAAAATCTAAAAAAAAAAAAAAAAAAACACACCTGCATACATACTCACCTCCCCCCGCTTTACCCGTTCTGTTAAGTGGGGTTGTAAAAGATGGAGAAAAGCAATTTGTTCCATTACAGTTCTCTTGGATATTCTGTTTATTCTGAGTACCCATTTTTAATTGTGCTAAATTTTCATTTTTGCTGTTTTTATTGTCATAATTTCCCCTCAGAGTCCCATAACACCCAAACACTGAAATGATCTTTAAGACTAAAAATTCAGTATCCTTTGAGAAAATTTTGCTTAGGATTGTCTTGATACAGATTTCAGAATCAATATTTTTAGGCTCTACAGTGGAGTGAGGAGCAGGACATACAGTTGACTACTCAACAGTTAAGATGATCTAATGGGAAAGATTTTTATATAGTAGTTATATATTTTACGTACTGAATTTTTTATAGTTATTAATTTAAAATATTTTCTCATGTAAAATTATTTTTTGCTGCTGATAAAATACGCTTATTGGAAAAGATTCAGGAATAGAATGTTTCTTAAATTGTTCACAGTGCCACTACCAGAGGTAGCCTCCTTTAAATAAACATTTTAATGTGTTTCCTACTGTCTTCCCCAGAAGCCTACTCTTTGTCTTTTTAAAATACCATTGCTCAGGGCGCCTGGGTGGCTCAGTTGGTTAAGCGACTGGAGTCTGGGATCGAGTCCCGCATCAGGCTCCCTGCTCAGCGGGGAGTCTGCTTCTCCCTCTCCCGCTCCCCCCTCTTGTGCTCTCTCTCTCTCTCTCTCTCAAATAAATAAATAAAATCTTTAAAAAAAAATAAAATAAAATAAAATACCATTGCTCAATTTAAGAACACATCAGAAGAAAATCTTTAGATTTTAGTATTAAGCATTGAATATCCTGAGTGTTAATTTTGTCAGTCTGATCTGGTATTTTATATCATTGTGGAAAAGACAATCAGTGAATTGTTTTGGAGTATTTGGGAAGCAGTTTAGAAGAAGAAAACTAAAGCTTGGATTGCTTTCATTACAGCAAAATAAAACCCAGAGGAATGAAGGGTTGAAAGCAACTAAAGAAAACTTGAATATTTTAATTTTGTGGGGGGGGGGTGGGATACTTGATTTATCCAAAATGCAAGAACCATAGATTTTAGAAAAGATGATTAAATTTCACCACATAAAAATGTAAAACTTTTTATGATTAAACGCACACACGTACACACTGAAGCCAGGTCATAAGACAGATGACACACTGGCTTTGGGGGGAATATTTGAAACAGATGTGACAGAAGGTTTCTATAACATACTAACAGGTAACCAATAGGAAAAACATCTGTAACCAAATAAAAAAATGGGTAAAGAACAGAAAGAAGCAGTGTATTACAGGATAAGAAATACAAATGCCTAACAAGCTTGAGAAGATAGATGCTCAGCCTTAGTGATAATTAAAGAAGTGTGAACTAAAAGAACAGTGAAGACTTTAAACAAGCAAAAGCAGTATTTTATATATTGTTTAATGTATTCTTGCTACTCATTTAGTATGTTTCCATATATACTGATTCTTTCCAGTTTCTACATAATATTTTGTTGTGTGGATGCAGTGCATATAATGTTACTAATAAATACTTCTTGTCCTTTGCATTATTATATTATTTGCCCACAACTGTTTAAAAATCAGAAGAAAAGATTAAGCAGGCTAACAAAATCAATGGGTAGGGTTTATCACCTTTAATTAAAGATTTTGAAAGGAAAGGAGCTTAGAAAATTTTCAGATGTCCTGAATTTCAGATGCCTTATAAACTTTTCTATAAGGACCAGGTGGAATTCCTGTTGCATTGCCAATTCTTGTGTGGCATATGTCAACAGTTACATTTTTGGACAAATTTATTTGTGTTTTTGTCAGGTGAATGCTTGAGATGCATGTTCTGGAATAATCTTGGTTGCATCCATTTTGCCATGAGCAAGCACAATTTGGGAATTTTCTACTTTAAAAAGGCTCTGCAGGAGAATGACGGTGTTTGTGCACAGCTCAGTGCAGGCAGCACTGATCCAGGTGAGCCCATCGCTGGGGGACAGCTCGTATCTTCCTACTTGAGAGATGATATTAAAGAGCAAGCATCTGAGCACCCAGTAGTGTAGAAAATTGTTGAGTCACTGTGTTGTATGCCTAACACTAATATAACAAGGTAAGTAAATTATACTGGAATTTAAAAAGTAATTTTTTGTTTTTGGTAAAGAATAAATAGGTAGATAGTGATCAAGTGTCTGGTCAGAATGCATCCATATGTGCCTGCCTACAATTAACATCGACCCTGCCCAACGGGTTTGACTCCGGAGACTTGGTAGATATGGTACTTCAAATAGCAAGGTGGTAGGAGTAATTATCAAAGAAATTTAAATTACGTTTACTTTTTCATGGATTTGAAAATCAGTAATCACACATGGTAATGTTATTTTTTTTTTTTAAGATTTTTATTTATTTATTTGAGAGAGAGAGAATGAGAGAGAGCAAGCACATGAGAGGGGGGAGGGTCAGAGGGAGAAGCAGACTCCCTGCCGAGCAGGGAGCCCGATGCGGGACTCGATCCTGGGACTCCAGGATCATGACCTAAGCCGAAGGCAGTCGCTTAACCAACTGAGCCACCCAGGCGCCCCACACATGGTAATGTTATAAAGCAAAGTATGTTGCTAAGGTTTCTCGACTAGTTTTTTTGGTGTTTTTTTTGTTGTTGTTTTGTTTTTAAAGATTATTTATTTATTTATTTGACAGAGAGAGACATAGCGAGAGCAGGAACACAAGCAGGGGGAGTGGGAGAGGGAGAAGCAGGCTTCCCGCAGAGCAGGGAGCCCGATGTGGGACTCGATCCCAGGACCCTGGGATCATGACCTGAGCCGAAGGCAGACGCTTAACGACTGAGCCACCCAGGCGCCCTTGTTTTGTTTTTTAAGTAAGCTATATGCCCAATGTGGGGCTTGAACTCACAGCCCCGAAATTAAGAGTTGCATGCTTTACCAACTGAGCCAGGCAGGTGCCCCTAAACTAGTTTTATTATAGCTTCTTTCCAGGGTTTCACATGGGATGTTATAGGCAGCACCTGACAGTCTTTTTTATTTTTTTATTTTTTTGCACCTGACAATCTTTGAGCAAATTTCCTGAAGTTTCTTACTTTAATATTCATATGATATGGATCCTTGACCTGGAATGCTTAAAATCAAGCAATTATGTAGCTTTTTTAACCATAAAAAAACTGACGAAAAGTGTATCCAAAATCATAAGTAGTCTTATTGTAGACTGTGAAACTTTGAATAAGTGAGTGAACCATAGTCATTGTAGGTATAATATGTTAATTTTTATTTCCATAGTAAAGTTCCCAAACTCCTGCTAACAGTAGCTGAATACTTCTGGTTAAGAAAGCACATGACAATAAAATGGCTAACCAAAATGAAAGTTAAAAAAGAAAGTGAATCTTCTGAAAAGGTGGGAAGGTGGTTAAAGATTCATAGGAGTCAGTGGGTCCTATCTATTTTGTTTGCCTTTCTGGACCATTGTTACCTGGGGAGCTGGCAAATGAGAAGAGACATCTCTGGCCACACCAGCACAAGCAACTGAGATGACTCTGGAGGATGTTTGTGGGGTTGAGGATGAAGATCATCACTAATAGAGAGCTGTTACAACTTTACACTGGGCCGGAACACCTACGTGGCTCAGTTGGTTAAGCATCTGCCTTTGGCTCAGGTCATGATCCTGAATCCTGGGATCCAGCTCTGTGTCGGGAGTCTGCTTCTCCCTGTCCCTCTGCTGCTCCCCTTGTTTGTGCTCTCTCTGTCAAATAAAATCTTCAAAGAAACACAAAACTTCACACTGGGGTCCTTGGTATTAAACAAGGTAGTATTTAAGTATTTAGTGGAATAAATGTTTTCAGTGTAACTGTTATTTTTAATCTAATGTTTTTTTCTTACCTAATTTGTATCATTAGGCAAGAAATTTTCGGGAAGACCCATGTGTACATTACTAACCAACAAGAGGTATGAGTTGCTGTATAACTGTGGCATTCAGCTTCTTCACATTGGAAGACCTCTTGCTGCCTTTGAGTGTCTGATTGAAGCTGTTCAGGTTTATCATGCAAATCCCCGCCTCTGGCTAAGGTTGGCTGAATGCTGCATTGCTGCAAATAAGGGGGTGAGTGCTCCTTGGGTATCTTATACACTCCCCCCCCAACTTGTTACATAGAAAGCAGAAAATACTTGAAAACACACAAGACCTCATTCCCTTTATAACTCTCAGAGAATTTATAAAGATAGTCTGTTCTTCAACAGTTGGACAAAAGATTTAGTTTCTTAAAGTCACTTGTTAACATTCTGGTTCTTAAAGTATAGCAGCCTGTATCAGCAGTCACATTAAAGAGGTGAAGCCAACGAGAGGGTCGTATCTGTTGGAACAGTGGTCTGCTAGCTCCTGTGGCAGGGGCCATATCATGTGCTGGCCTGAGAATGGTATGTGCACCGGGTGGTTAGAGAAGGACTAAGACCATGAGTGTGCAAAGAACTGTATAACACTGCATTTCCTTCAGTGGGGAGGGGCTTTAGTTTTGATTCAGTAAATGGTTCAGAGTTCATGGATTATCAAGCTGTCTCTCTCACACCATTGTCCACAGTGACTGTGAGAAATAGGCCAGTTTACATGGGTGTCCCAGCCTAGAACATCTGCACGTGGTGGTTGGTAGAAGCGTTTGAAATCTCAAGTGGGAAGTGGTCAGTGGGAGTAGGAGAAAGACAGGTTCTATCAGAATTAACAGATGCCTGTATCACCCCATTTCTTACCCACCCCCCACCTTTGCTGCGCTCTTTGGCTGTGTGGAGATTGGGAGGCCTGGCACCTGGGGTTTGTCTGCCATAGGTGATATAGATGTTTTTGCTGCTCCTATTGCTGAACAGCACTTCCTGAGAAGCAGCTGCAAAAACTAGCATTTAGAAGTATGTTTGCCTGGCAGTTTTCACACATGATACTTAAGTTATTCATGATTTGGGTATACCACTGGGAAAAGAAATAAGTGCTATCTTTGAAGGGCTTTAATCATTTATATAATTGTAATTTGCCTTTTAAGAAAGGACAACTTTCCTTTTTTTAAAGATTTTATTTATTTGACAGAGAGAGAGCACAAGCAGGGGGAACAGCAGGCAGAGGGAGAAGCAGGCTCCCTGCTGAGCAAGGAGCCCAATGTGGGACACGATCCCAGGACCCCAGGATCATGCCTTGAGCCAAAGATAGACGCTTAACTGACTGAACCATCCAGGTGCCCTAAAAGACAACTTTCTTACTGGATAATTCTTAAATTAGCTGACAATTTTAGGCAGTATTTATACTTTTTTAAAACAAGAATCTCTAGAAATTGGGGCGCCTGGGTGGCTCAGTCATTAAGCGTCTCCCATTGGCTCGGGTCATGATCCCAGGGTCCTGGGATCGAGCCTCATATCGGGCTCCCTGCTCGGCGGGAAGCCTGTTTCTCCCTCTCCCACTCCCCCTGCTTGTGTTCCTGCTCTTGCTATCTCTCTCTCTGTCAAATAAATAAATAAAATCTTTAAAAAAAAAATCTCTAGAAATTGCTTATTCTCTTTAATTCATTCATGATTTTAAGTGTTGGAGACCTCTCATTTGGACAGTTATTGGAGACCAGGGAATTAGATCTTCCTAGAAGTAGAGAAATACAGTAAGGTTTAATATTTTCTTTTAAAATTACTTATTTTTAGAAATAGTACCTTTAGAATAGTCTTCATTCTGTGGATTTTATTATGAAGTCCCCATCCTCCCATTTTCTTGTACAAATTTCTAATTTTTTAAAAAAGACTTTATTTATTTAATGGGGTGCCTTCAGCTCAGGTCATGATCCCAGGGTCCTGGGATCGAGGCCCGCATCAGGCTCCCTGCTCAGCAAGAAGCCTGCTTCTCCCTCTCCCACTCCCCCTGCTTGTGTTCTCTCTCTTGCTGTGTCTCTCTCTGTCAAATAAATAAAATCTTTAAAAAAAATTTGTATTTATTTATTTTGAGAGAGCATGCACAAAAGGGGGGAAGGGGAGGAGCAGAGAGAAAGGGAGAAGCAGACTCCATGCTGAGCAGGAAACCCGATGCGGGGCTCGATTCCAGGATCCTGGGATCATGACCTGAGCCAAAGGCGGACGCTTAACTGACTGAGCCATCCAGGCACCCCTAAGTTTCTAATTTTTAAAAAATGGTAGGGGTGCCCTGGATGGCTCAGTTGAGCATCCAACTCTTGGTTTCCACTCAGATCAGGATCTCAGGGTCATGGGAAAGAGCCCTGCATCCGGCTCTGTACTTGGCAGCGTAGAGTCTACTTGGGATTCTCCCTGTCCCTCGTCTGCCTCTCCCTGTCCCTCGTCTGCCCCTCCCCCCTGCTCACACGTCTTCTCTAAAATAAATAAGTAAAATCTTTTTTAAAAATGGTAAAGATACTTGATTGCCATAATTTGGTGAATCTTAGAACACTCAGTTTGTGCTACAAATAGGGAATTTGCCAAAAATAATTATCTATGTCTATGCTTCTCCTTCTAAAAAAGATCTAAAGTGCCATAAAAGACAGTAAAAACAACCCCCAAAATACTCCTGAATAAAACCAGAAAACAAAATCCCAATAAGTAGAAATTATAAACTACAAATAAAATTCCATAAAATGTGTTTAGTCAGTATAGAAGGAATGCTGACCAAAGCAGTTTATACGTTCAGAAATAAATTCATTTTGGGGGCACCTGAGTGGCTTAGTCGGTTAAACATTTGCCTTTGGCTCAGGTCATGATCCCTGGGCGAGCCCACATTGGGCTCCCTGCTCATCGGGGAGTCTTATTCTTCCTCTGCCCCTCCCCCTGCTTGTGCACTCACTTTCGTTCTTTTCTCTCTCAAAATCTTTAAAAATAAATACTTTTTTTTTTAAAGATTTTATTGATTTGTTTTTTGACAGAGAGAGACACAGCAAGAGAGGGAACACAGCAGAGGGAGTGGGAGAGGGAGAAGCAGGCTTCCCGCTGAGCAGGGAGCCTGATGCGGGGCTCGATCCCATGACCCTGGGATCATGACCTGAGCCGAAGGCAGACGCTTAACGACTGAGCCACCCAGATGCCCCCAATAAATTCATTTTTGAATAAAAAGAACGAACTTAAATTGGTGATGCTAAGGAGATGATTTATGTCCTGTTTATCTGATGCACATTGCTTCAGACCGCTTTTGTCAGAAGCACAGCTTACGCTTGCTTGGGTAGGTATAATATGTGAGAAATCCTGCTAATTATCAAACGTAGACTTAATTGCAGGGAGAGTATTTAAGCATTTTAAGAGAAGGCTATTAAAATATATAAACGTGGGTCGCCTGGGTGGATCAGTCGTTAAGCGTCTGCCTTTGGCTCAGGTCATGGTCCCAGGGTCCTGGGATCGAGCCCCACATTGGGCTCCCTGCTCAGTGGGGAGTCTGCTTCTCCCTCTTCCACTCCCCCCGCTTGTGTTCCCTCTCTAGTTGTGTCTCTCTGTCAAATAAATAAATCTTTAAAAATATATATATATATAGATGTACCATTTATTTTTCTTAGTTCTGAAATTGAAATATGTTGAGTGCTGTTGCTGTTATGGCACTATAAAGTAATATTTTAATTACATGCGATTCTTCTACATCATGACTGATCTGACATACGTTCTGGCTCTTGGTGTATTATTGAAAGTATTAGTTTATTATTGTGGGTTTTTAGTTCCAGTCCATTTTTGTTTTCATATGTTGCATCTTCAAATCTAGCCATCTGATTGATCGGCTTGCATGACCTTAAGGATCAGGAAAGAATGTGGGGCGCCTGGGTGGCTCAGTTGTTAAGCATCTGCCTTCGGCTCAGGTCATGATCCCAGAGTCCTGGGATCGAGCCCCGCATCGGGCTCCTTGCTCGGCGGGAAGCCTGCTTCTCCCTCTCCCACTCCCCCTGCTTGTGTTCCCTCTCTCGCTTTCTCTCTCTCTGTGTCAAATAAATAAATAAAATCTTTAAAAAAAAAAAAAGGATCAGGAAAGAATGTATGGATGAATCATAAATTTATCGCCACCACTAGGAAAAGAAGTCAGAATGGAAGTCTTTCCCATAGTGGTTCAGAATATCCACTATCTGTAATTTTTCATTAATATTGCTTGGCTGCATCCTTGACAGAAAATTTCCAATCAGAGAGGTGCCTGGGTGGTTCAGTCGGTTAAGGGTCCAACTCTTGGTTTCCGCTCAGTTCATGATCTCACAGTTGTGGAATTGAGGCCTGCATTGGGCTCTGTGCTCCGTGTGCAGTCTGCTTCAGATTCTCTCTCCCTCACGGTCTCTCAAATAAATAAATAAATAAATAAATAAATAAATAAAACCTTTAAAAAAAAGTTTTTAATCAGAGCAGTTTTGTATTTTTTAAGCATGTTGTGTTTTTTTTTTTTTTTAAAGGTTTTATTTATTTATTTGACAGAGACAAAGAGAGAGAGGGAGCACAAGCAGGGGGAGTGGGAGAGGGAGAAGCAGGCTTCCTGCAGAGCAAGGAGCCTGATGCGGGGCTCGATCCCAGGACCCTGGGACCATGACCTGAGCAGAAGGCAAGATGCTTAATGACTGAGCCACCCAGGCGCCCCAAGCATGTTGTATTTTTTAAGCACTATGTAATATTTTCTGTTTAAAATGAATATGCAAGTGAATCCTTGTTTTATTAGAAGTCATAAATAGAAGTTATAGTAGGGGCAATAAGTAACAGTACAGAAACATTATGCTTAGAGAAGGACTTTTTGCAGGGCAGAGTTTAGCTCTGTGAGTTCATGGATTGGCTCCAGTTTATTCTGCATATGAGAATCTGCCTGACTTTATATGACTAGTTGGGAATCCACCTGCAGGTAACTCAGAGATTTGGAGTGAAAGGGAAGATAGAGGTAGTTGACACCATCCAGTTCCCATAGTAAGATGATGCATCTTAGTGAAATATCCTAAAATACTATATATGTGTAAGTAGCTTTTACTCTTTTCAGTTTAATGTTTTACAGGGCTTTAGGATTTTAATTTTCTAGAAGGCAAGAATTGTTCTCATGTAAATTTTAACATATAGGTTGTCTGAGTTTATAAGTTGTTGACAATTTAATGCTTTCAATGAAGAAGCACAAGATATGTGTTTTAGAAAGTAGAGCTGCTTCCCTTTTTCATGAGTTTTTGTGGCTCTATATGTTTCCTTAATCTGATGTCAAAGTGCCTGTAATATGCAGCATGGTCCCTGGGATGTAGAGTGTTCTAAATAAATCATTCTAAATAAATGCTTGAGTCATTCTTGAATTGCCTTTTTTCCTTAGAATTACCTCAAAGTTCATATTAAAGTACAGCATGCATCACAGACTTCCCACTCCATGTACTAACTACTCTTCAGTGTGGAGCATATTTCGTTCCACATCGATGGATCTTAGGAACTTCCTTGGAGTAACCGGAAAAGTATTAGATCATTTTTCACATCCTGTCTTATAATTGCATTAAATTAATTGGAAATTATTTGTATTTTGTAGACTGCTGAACAAGAAACTAAAGGCCTTCCGAGTAAGAAAGGAATTGTACAGTCTATTGTTGGTCAAGGCTATCATCGTAAAATAGTTCTGGCATCACAGTCCATACAGAATACTGTATATAAGTAAGTATTTTGCAAAGAGAAACTATAGATATTTAATATTTCACATAATGTTATTTATAAAAATATGCTTAAGACTTACCACTTTATAGGAGAAATCATTTTGTAACTAGGTTTTATTGCTACTTCAACAAATAGATCCCCATATATAGGTTCACAGTGAATATTATCTGACATAAGAATTCAGTTAATTACATTTATGCTGAAACTGTTGATGGCCTAAGAGACCCTGGTCTATTCAGTACCGTTATTCAAAATGTCCAGAAGAGGGCATCTTGATGTTTCTTTTTTTATATAATTTATCATTGATGCTTTTTATTTAGGTATTTTCTTATAGTCCCTAAAGCTAATTCTTAGTATTTAGAGAGAAAAGTACTAATACATAAAGTAACCAAAGCATTATAAAGCTGTCACATGTAAACCTTCAGTTGAGTAACTTTTAAATATGAACATCTTTATCTTGTATAAAGATTCCAATTTGGAGTTGCTATTATTTCTAAAGTAGTAGGCTTTGTAAAAAAAAAAAAAAAAAAAAAAAAAATTGGCTGTATTTTTTCTTTTCCAAAAAATAAAAATGTTCCACTACCATTTAAAAGTTCTCCCAGGGGCGCCTGGGTGGCTCAGTTGGTTAAGTGACTGCCTTGGGCTCAGGTCGTGATCCCAGGGTCCTGGGATCGAACCCTGCATCGGGCTTCCTGCTCGACGGGAAGCCTGCTTCTCCCTCTTTCACTCCCCCTGCTTGTGTTCCTCTCTCGCTGTCTCTCTCTCTCTCTCTGTCAAATAAATAAAATCTTTAAAAAATAAATAAATAAAAGTTCTCCCAACGTTTTAAAATAGTAACTGGCACACAATATTTTGGTCTTAATTTATTTCAACTATAAGGCAGATTTTTTTTTTTAAGACTTAAGATAAAGGATCATTTTCCTAAAATTTCAAAATTATTACTACTTTTCACCTTTTGAACCAATAGAAAGTTATATAAAATCTCAAAAAAATTGCAAGACAAATTTACAAATAAAGCATTTTCAAAAGCAAGGATCAACCAAAACAAGGCTCAGATGTGAAAATCTTTTCTTTTCAATTCTTACTATACTTGCCCTTGCCCTTGCCCTCGCTATAATTTTCCTTGTCTATAACTCTTGTGTTACATTAACGACGACATTGCAGATAACCTGCAAGTTGGTTTCCATCCTTAGTCCCATTCCTAGAGATAAATCTTGTATGACGTGTATACTTGCTATGTATTATTCATACTTTTAAAATTTTTGTGTGTAATATTTAGGATTTAGGTTCTTTACGATTCTCTTATAACTGCTTATTTTCAAATTTCTACCTGTCAGCAAATTTTCATTTCCAGTTATATTGGTTTTATTCCTGATAATAGAAAAGTCTTATTTATTTTTAAGTTATTTACTTAGCTAATTTGTTTTCCTTTTTTAAGTGATGGACAGTCTTCAGCCATTCCTGTAGCCAGTATGGAGTTTGCAGCCATTTGTCTCAGAAATGCCTTGTTGCTGTTACCCGAAGAACAGCAAGATCCGAAGCAGGAAAATGGGTCTAAAAATAGTAATCAATTAGGTGGGAACACGGAGAGCAGTGAAAGCAGTGAAACTTGCAGGTATTCTAATCCCTTTGACCCCCTTTGGTGAAGCCCCTCAGGACTTCATTAGTAAGCCTCTTTGTCCTTTAGATGAATTCCTAATATCTCGAGCCGAATTTCCTAAATCCCCTGTTTTGAATAATAAGAAAGTATGAATGTTAAGTATTTCTGGAAGAGAGAGAGACTGTGAAGACTAAGTGAGGAGAGAACCTAAGAAAAGTGGAAAGAGGGGCGCCTGGGTGGCTCAGATGGTTAAGCGTCTGCCTTCGGCTCAGGTCATGATCCCAGGATTCTGGGATCGAGTTCCGTATCGGGCTCCCTGCTAGGTGGGGAGCCTGCTTCTCCCTCTGCCTCTCTCTCTCTCTCTCTCTCTCTCTGTCTCTCTCTCACTCACTCTCTGACTCTCATGAATAAATAAATAAAACATTTAAAAAAAAAAAGTATTGCTGCTGAGCCTGGTGACATTTATAAAAAAAAAAGAAAGAAAGAAAAGTGGAAAGAAACAACTTTTCATTGATAGGAGGAATAGTTGTAAAGAAATCCTGTTGCTCTCCCAGATAGCATTTTGTTTTTATGTTTATTAAAGTAAATACTTAAATCCTAAAATTTCTCCTTTTAACCTATGCCTTTTCTCTTAACATACCATAAACTGTTAACCTCAAGAATATTTCTACTAATTTCTAGTTTTTTAGTATAAGTTAAATATTAACCAGTCTCAAGAAATTAAGAGAGCTTCTCGTAATAATAAAACACCATTATATATAAAGTTGTTTTTACACATGGCACCTTTAAATTCAAGTCTTTCATCCCAGCGTTTTTTTCTTGATTATGATAGAAATACATATATTAAAGAAAATTTGAAACAAAATTGTGGGGGTTTTTTGTTTTTTCCTCCATTGGGGTTATGTTTTACTGTAGTTGATAAAAAGCAATCAGAAGACCGAGAAATGTGTGAAATTACAGGAGTGGTTTCCTTTGTAGAGATATTGTTTACAATTAGAAATTTTTAAAAACAGCATTGTATACTGGAGGAAAGAAACTGAAATACAGTATAGCTTCAGCACACTGGTTGCTAAGCATTTTGCATTCGTTGTTTTTGGTTCTTGTATATTTTTGGCATAAAAAATTGCATGGGAGTGGGGGTAGGGAAACAATTTTATATTTGTTTATTTGCTCTTCATAATTTAGAGTCTATCTTTATTTTAGCAGTAAAAGCCATGATGGAGATAAATTCATTCCAGCTCCACCTTCTTCTCCATTGAGAAAACAGGAATTAGAAAACTTAAAGTGAGTATCTAAACAAAATTAGGGGCTGCTGGGTGGCTCAGTCCTTAAGCTTCTGCCTTGGGCTCAGGTCATGATCCCAGGATCCTGAGATTGATCCCCGCATCAGGCTCCCTGCTCGGCGGGAGGCCTGCTTCTCCCTCTCCCACTTCCCTGCTTGTGTTCCCTCTCTCACTGTGTCTCTCTCTGTCAAATAAATAAATAAAATCTTTAAAACAAAAATTAGTATAGCATCTATTGCACGTTATTTTTAATCTTCTTTATTTTGTTAATGTTATGGATTATATTGATAGAATGTCAAATGTTAAACCAACCTTTCAATCTTGTGATAAACCCCGCTAGTCACAATGTATTATCTTTTTTTATAAATTGTTGGATTCAGTTTTTTAATATTTTGTTAAGAATATTTGCTTCTTGGGTGCCTGGCTGGCTCACTTGGTGGGGCATGCAACTCTTGATCTTAGGGTTGTGAGTTTGAGCCCCACGTTGGGTGTAGAGATTACTTAAAAATAAAATCCTAAAAGAAAAAAGGCCGTTTTTTACCACATAATTACCACTTCTGGCTGATTCTATTTCCATAAGATATCATTTCCCTTCATTCTGAGGCTCCTCCTTCAACATTTCTTACAATACAGGTCTTAATTTTCCTAGGGTTTTGGGTTTTTTTAATCTGTTTAAATCTACAATTGTCTTTATTTCATCTTCATTCTTAGAGGATATTTTCACTGAAAACAGAACTCTAGATTGGTAGAGTTTGTTTTTCCTTTCAGTCAGCTCTTTGAAGAGGTCACTGCATTAACTTCAACTTCTGTTATTTCTGATTAGAAATTTATAGTCATTGTACTGAGGTGCCGTTTTTCTATCTATAGATTGTTTTTCAGCAATTAGACCATGATGAGTCTGAATGTGATTTTCTTCATTTTTACTCTTGCCTTGGAGTTAGTGGACTTTAAGTCTATAAATTTATCTTTCAACAAATTTGATATATTTTGACCATAATTTCTTTTTTTTTTTAAGATTTTATTTATTTATTTGACAGAGACAGCGAGAGAGGGAATACAAGCAGGGGGAGTGGGAGAGGGAGAAGCAGCCCTCCCGCGGAGCAGGGAGCCCGATGTGGGGCTCAATCCCAGGACCCTGGGACCATGACCTGAGCCGAAGGCAGATGCTTAATGACTGAGCCACCCAGGCGCCCCGACCATAATTTCTTCATATTATTTTTGAGTTAGGCTGAATGATATAGCATTACTTTTAAGAATGATTTCAATAATAGAACTGAAAATTAAAATTAAAAAAAAGCCATTATTTCTTTTATTATTATTATTTTTTTTTAAAGAACCATCATTTCTTACGTTTTGCCTATTGCAAAAGAGTGACAGAAGTACATTTAAACATATATGTGTTGCTGGTAGCATTGTCAATTAATGGATGAATTTTGGAAAACATTTATTTATTCCCATTTTTTTCTGACAAACAGTGCTAGCCTTGTGAAAGGTACAGAGGAATTAGAGATAGAGGAAAAAAAAAACTGCCTTCAAAAGCAGATGGTGAGGAGCATCCGGGTGGCTCAGTTGGTTGAGTGTCCGACTCTTGATTTCAGCTCAGGTCTGATGTTAGGATTGTAGGATCAAACCCCACGTGGGGCTCCACGCTCAGTGGGGAGTCTGCTTCTGTCTCCCTCTCCCTTTGCCCCTCCCCCAGCTTGCACACTTGCTCTCTCGCTCTCCCACTCAAATAAATAAATCTTTAAAAAAAAAAAAAAAGATGGCGAACACTTAGGACAAAATGGTATTAATTAGTAGCTTAGTTATTAGGTCGTGAGATTTGGGGTGTCTCTTTTATTCGTGTGATATTTTATTACCCTGAGAAGTAAAAAATGACCTCATTTAAAAATTTTGCATTTCTTTCAGTCTGCTCAAGGTGCTCAGTCTGATGCCAAGGTTAACTGATGGCTTGTATTTCTTTTTCTTTAAACCTCCTGTTTGTAGAATTTACCATTTTCATATTGGGTTTTTCATCCTTTTTGTTTTTGTAAGAGTTCTTGTATGTTACAGAAATTGGCCTTTTATCATTTCTGAGATTTATGCTTTTAGTTGTAAAACAGAATTCCATAAGTATTCATGTAATGTGTAGAAAGGCCTTCTTGCCTCCAAGGATGAGAGAATAATTCACCTATGTGTTCTAGCACTGTCACAACCACCAATATAAATTTGTTTCATCTAGAATGTATTTTATAGAAATGAATAAGGTAGGGGCGCCTGGGTGGCTCAGTTGTTAAGCGTCTGCCTTCGGCTGAGGTCATGATCCCAGGGTCCTGGGATCGAGCCCCACATTGGGCTCCCTGCTCCGCAGGAAGCCTCCTTCTCCCTCTCCCACTCCCCTTGCTTGTGTTCCCTCTCTAGCTGTGTCTCTCTCTGTCAAATAAATAAAATCTTTAAAAAAAAAAAAAAAAGAATAAGGTAGGGATCTATCTTTACTGTGTGTAATTTTTCATAGTATAGTCCATTTGATTAACTTCATTTAACTTTCAAATAAAGCATGCAACAGAACTATAAAATGTTAAGATTTTATGTCTAAACAGTTTAAAATTACAATTTTATAAAATAACATGTATATGTTTATTTGCGTGAAAAAATTGGAGGGATCTATGTCAAAACCTTCATGGTGGTTATCCCTGAATAGTGGAATAACTGATGATTTTTGTTTTCTTATTGGATATCTGTTTTTTCTAACTCTTTAAAAAGGAGGCTATTTCATTAATGTTAGTGAAGCCCCTCCTTGCATGCCTCGTGTTTTTGGAGGAATATTGGCCAGCAGGATATGTCCTTTTCTCTCTCTCTCTCTTTTTTTTTTTCCATTTAAATAAAGATGTGCCCTTTTTTTTTTTTAAGATTTTTATTCATTTGTTTTGAAAGAGAGAGAGTGTATATGTATGTGTGTGAGAGATCGCGAGAGAGCAGGGGGCGGGGCAGAGGCAAAGGGAGAGAGAATCTCAAGCAGACTCCACACCGAGTGCAGAGCCTGACATAGGGCCCAGTCCCACAACCCCAAGATCATGACCTGAGCCAAAATCAAGAGTCAGGTGCTTAACTGACTGAGCCACCCAGATGTCCCCAAGATGTGCCCTTTTCTGATCATATTCTGTCAGATCAACATGTTCATGCCAGGGCATTGCTGTCCATGAGCACAGGGCTCCATGCACCATTCTCACCTAGACAACAACTTTTTATTTCTTTATTTTATTCTGTTGAAGTGTACCATAAATTCCCACTTAGCATTAATGCCCTCTCTGTCCCGGGTTTTATTATGAGGAGGAAAGAATTAATCCTCTATATGGAGGATTAAATCTCATGTTTAGTTAGAAATGAGTTGGTCATTTAAGATTTTGAATGTAGAGTTTTGGTTTTTTGAAACTTGACAAAGTTAATTAAATGTTTTCTTGGGGCACCTGGGTGGCTCAGTCAGTTGAGCGTCTGCCTTTGGCTCAGGTCATGATCCCAGGGTCCTGGGATCGAGCCCCTCGTCGGGCTCCCTGCTCTGTGGGGAGCCTGCTTCTCCCTCTCCCACTCCCCCTGCTTGTGTTCCCTCTCTTGCTGTCTCTCTCTCTGTCAAATAAATAAATAAAATCTTTAAAAATAAATAAATATAAGAAGCAGTCAAATTTCAACCATATAACTAAAACCATGCTAGATTTTTGTCCTGAATGGAAATTTGAAAAAACAACGCAAATTAAGTAAAGCTAATCTGTATTTGGTATAACTTGAGCTCATGGGAAAGAGGTGGATTGTAGTGCTCAGCCAGGACAATATTTGGGACAATGCTTTGATTTGCCAAAAAAAATGTACTGTTTTCCCCCAGTGTCCCTCATGTTTTCTAGAGATGTCTTTCTTTATGGATCCACCTGCATTTTATATTTATCTAAGGGGTTCATCTATTTTTAATAGGTTATTGTGTGTGATAAAAATCTTAGTACAAAAAGTTACATAGTGTAGGGGCGCCTGGCTGGCTCAGTCAGAAGAATGAACGACTCTTGATCTCAGGGTCGTGAAGTTTGAGCCCCATGTTAAGGTGTATAGATTACTTAAAAATAAAATCTTAGAAAGAAAAAAAAGTTGGATAGTATAAGTAAAATTTGACCCATCCCAGTCCTCTGTTTCTAAGATCTTCCCTGAGGGGCGACCAGTTACCAGTTTCTTGTATGTCCTTCCAGTGAGATTTCTCATTCCTGTACCAGCGTATGTATATATGGTAATTTTTACACTAGCAATTGGATAGTGTCCCCATCTTGTTCCATACCCTACTTTTCCCATTTGACAATGTATCTTTAGAAATTGCTCTTCATTGGTACAAAGCTCTGTTTCATTCTTTCTAATAGGTGCATAGAATTGCGTTATATGGATATGACATACTTCATCATTCCTTTATATTTAGTTGCTTATAATGTTTGTCTTTGATGTTACAAATAATGCTGCAGTGAGTATCATTGTACAGAGTTTTTAAGGAGAATCCTTAATAAGGTATTTTAAACAGTTTTTAAATTTAATTTTTACAAATTTATTTGAGTACTAATCTTAGGATGGCTTTATGCAATTTAACAAGTATATTATTCTCTAATGGTTGAACAGCTGCAGAGTTGTGTAAATTAATTTTGCCTTCTGAAAGTGGCATTAAAGAGAAGGGTATGTGCAGAGTGGCATACTTCCTCTCTGAATTTTGTACCCTCCAAGGCACAACTCTTTGCTTTCCATGTGCCCTAATAGGAGGATTGATGATTTTCAGAGAAAATAAAATTACTTCCCTGTTTTTGTGGAAAGGGGCAAAGGGTCTCCATTGGGAATTCCATCATCATAAATTGAGGTAAAGATGGGTTTGCTGGTATATATTAACCTTTTTTCTTATGGAGCAGATGGGAGAAAGGGAATGGAACAAGAGGGAAGGAGCCTTAGGGTAGATTTATAAAAAGAACTGCTATGCAAGACAGTAGTAATGGTAATGTGGAGACAAATGGTGCAGGGAAGGAGTCGTAAAAGATTTGTGTCGTAATTTTCAAAGCTATAAAAGCTCATAATGCAGTTGGGCGTGTTAAAGGGCAGTTCTGTGGCAGGAGCCAGCTGTCTTCTATAGAAGGAAGGAGACTGAGTACATTGGTTTTCTGTTAAGATCATGGAATTCTTAGAGATTTCATCTTTTTCTGACCTGAATTCTTTTATGTGATTGGAAATGTGTGTGTGACTAGTGTATTTTTTATGGACTATTATCTTTGACCCCTTGTGCCCTCTAATACCCAAGACACCAATGTAAAACCTCATTTCCTATTTCCAGCATAACTAATATGCAGTAAATTATCATGAGTGTTATAATGGTCACTTTCTTTGGTATGGGTTCACAGCCTCTTGAGTACTTTCATTTTTTTCATTTGTATATAAATGAAGATGGGTCCCCAAAAATATTCATTCTAACCAAGTTTCAAGAATGTTTTTTGAAGACAGATGACACCTGAAGCAATTAATGAGATTCTATATTAGAATTAAGAAAGATTTCAGAAGAATATTCTCACAATTAAAACAGAAATTTACCCCACATCAGGAAATGTCTCAGAAATCAACTAAGTTTAATTGTGAGGCTCAGATGAACAGATGAACACTGTTAGAGTATTGTTCAGTTCCTGAATCATTCCGAGCTCTGCAAAGCCATCAGTTTCATTCAATTAGGAAAGCACACACACACATACACACATTCTACAGCCTTAAATTAAATAAATGCTATGACTTAAAATTTTCAAAGAAAAGGTGATTCTATTTCTAGGTACATACCCAAGATAAATGAAAACTTGTACATACAATAAATCCTAGCAACTTTACTCATGATAGAGAAAAACTAGGAGTAGTCCAGTAACCATTAATAAGAGAACAGATAACTAAATTATAATCCACTATATACACTGGAATACTATTCAGCTATAAAAAGCAACAAATTATTGATGCACAAGTCAATATGAATGAATCTCAAAACATTTTGTGTTTCTTTTATGCAGTGTAAGGTATCTACAGTATGATTCCATTTATGCCATTTATATGACAGGCAAAACTATACAAAACTAATTTATGTTAATAGAAATCAGAGCAGTGGTTGGGAGGAATTGACTGGAAGAATCTTTCTGCAGTGATAGAAATATTCTGTATTTTAACTGGGCTGGTGGTTACATGTATATATTCAAACTCATCAAACTGTACACTTCAAGTGATGCATTTTAGTGTATATAATTATATCTCATTAAAATTTTAAGGTATTGGATCTCAGTGGCTCAGTCAGTAGAGCATGCGACTCTTGATCTCGGGGTTGTGAGTTTGAGCCCCATGTTGGGTGTAGAGATCACTAAAAAAAATTAAAATTTTTAAGGTAGTTTTAAATTTTACAAAAATTAATGTAATTCTAAATATATTCTTTTGAGGGGCGCCTAGGTGGCTCACTCAGTTAAGCATCTGCCTTTGGCTCAGGTCATGATCTCAGGGTCCTGGGATCGAGCCCCACATTGGACTCTCTGCTCAGCAGGAGTCTACTTCTTCCTCTGTGTTCTCTCCCTCTCTCTCTTGTTCTCTCTCAAATAAAAAACTAAAATAAAATAATATATTCTTTTGGGAAATATAATTTAACCACTAATGATTGATACATGGTCAGTTTCCCTTATATATCACTTACAAGGTGGCAGGACATGAAAAATTTTGTTTCTTGGGGCACCTGGGTGGCTCAGATGGTTAAGCATCTGCCTTCAGCTCAGGTCATGATCCCAGGGTCCTGGGATTGAGCCCCACATCGGGCTCCTGGCTCAGCGAGGAGCCTGCTTCTTCCTCTCCCTCTGCCTCTCTCCCTGCTCATGCTTTCTCTCTCTCTTTCTCTCTCTCTCTCTCTCTCTCTGTATCTCTGTGTCTCAAATGAATAAATAAAATCTAAAAAAGAAAAAAGAAAAATTTGGTTTCTTAACAACAACAACAAAAACCCCTATTTGTAGTTAGCATGTATTCCTTAGACCCTAAGGTTGCAGTATCTGGTACCAAAGCCACTTACCAGGTCACTACTAAGCACATGAAAGGTGCACTGTTTAAGTGTATGGTACCACGAGGGATTTCAAAACTTATAACCAAGAACAATGTAAAATGTATCAGTAATTTTTTATATTGATTATATGTTGAAATGATACAGTAGATTATTTTAAATATGTTAAAACTAAATAATTTCACCTGTTTCTTCTACTTTAACGTGTTTATTAGACAATTTAAAATTAGGGGCGTCTAGGTGGCTCAGTCGTTGAGCATCTGCCTTTGGCTCAGGTCATGATCTCAGGGTCCTGGGAACGAGCCCCACATTGGGCTCCCTGCTCTGCGGGAAGCCTCCTTCTCCCTCTCCCACTCCCCCTGCCTGTGTTTCCTCTCTCACTGTCTCTCTCTCTCAAATAATAAAATCTTTTAAAAAAAAGAAAATTTAAAATTATACTTACAGGTCCAATTATATTTGTATTGGACAGTGCTGCTCTGAGTTTTTATTTTTATCTTTTTTTTTTTTTAAAGATTTTATTTATTTATTTGTGAGAGAATGAGATAGAGAGCATGAGAGGGGGGAGGGTCAGAGAGAGAGGCAGACTCCCTGCTGATCAGGGAGCCCGATGTGGGACTCTATCCCGGGACTCCAGGATCATGACCTGAGCCGAAGGCAGTCGCTCAACCGACTGAGCCACCCAGGTGCCCTATTTTTATCTTTTTAAAGATTTATTTATTGAGGGGCACCTGGGTGGCTCAGTCGGTTGAGTGTCTGCCTTCAGCTGGGGTCATGATCCTGGGGTCCTGGGATTGAGCCCCACGTTGGCCTTCCTGCTCAGTGGGGAGCCTGCTTCTCCCTGTCCCTCTCCTGCTCCCCCTGCTTGTGCTCTCTCTCAAATAAATAAAATATTAATTTTTTAAAAATGTGATTAATCACATTTTTTTTTAAGATTTTATTTATTTATTTGACAGAGAGACAGCGAGAGAGAGAACACAAGTAGGGGAGTGGGAGAGGGAGAAGCAGGCTTCCTGTGGAGCAGGGAGCCTGATGCGGGGCTTGATCTCAGGACCCTAGGACCATGACCTGACCTAATGACTGAGCCACCCAAGCACCCTCTTTGTTTTTGTTTTTTTTTTAAAGGTTTCTTTATTTTAGAGAGTGTGAATTGGGGGTGTGGTTCAGAGGGAGAGGGAGAGAAATCAAGCAGACTCCCCAATTGAGCACAGAGCCTGACATGGGTTCAATTCCAGGACCCTGAGATCATGACCTGAGCCAAAACCAAGAGCCAGACACCCAACTCACTCAGCCACTGAGGCAACCCTTACTTTTTTCTTTTATTGATCATGCTTTTCATGTCCTATCTAAGAATCCTTTGCCAAATTCAAAGACATAAGGGTTTACCCCTATGTTTTCTTCTAAGAGTTTTATAGTTTTACGTGTTACATTTAGGTCTTTTATCTGTTTTTCAGATAATTTTTATATATGTTACGAAGTAAGCGCTCAACTTAATTCTTTCGCATACTAGTATCTTATTAACAGGAAAGAAATAAGTTCATAGGCCTAATTAGTCACATATTAACATTTCATTGTTGCACAGTGGTTTATTATTTATTTTTTTAAAGATTTTATTTATTTATTTGAGAGAGAGAGCACAAGAGGGGGTAGTGGGAGAGGGAGAAGCAGACTCCCTGCTGAGCAGGAAGCCCGATGCGGGACTGGATCCCGGGACTCCAGGATCATGACCTGAGCCGAAGGCAGTTGCTTAACCAACTGAGCCACCCAGGCACCCTGCACAGTGGTTTAATAACCAGCTTAGGTATATGTACTGATTCTTACATGTTGCATATTATAGGACATCTTTGTTATTCATTCTGAGATTGTGATTTTTAATTTCTGAAACTAAAATGGATCTGCTCTAGAACTTGGAAAACAGTATAACAGAACTGGAAAAGGGCAGGAAGTAATTTGGGGGCCCACATGGGAAATGTTTGTATGAAAAATTAAAATCACAGCATATAGAATAAAAGTGAGGGGCACCTGGGTGGCTCAAGTCATTAAGCTTCTGCCTTTGGCTCAGGTCATGATCCCAGGGTCTTGGGATTGAGCCCCGCATCAGGCTCCCTCTGCCGCTTCCTCTGCTTGTGTTCCCTCTCTCGCTGTGTCTCTCTCTGTCAAATAAATAAATAAAATCTTTAAAAAAAAAAAAATAAATAAAAATGAAATTTCAATTTGTCTTTTTTGTTGTTTAATAAAGAGGCTCAGAAATGGATAAAAGGAAGTGTTCAGGTCACATTTAATTAAGCCCAGTTAAGTTGTTCTACAAGTATAAATTATAAAACTTTAATTAGTTCATTTAGAATTTGATGTAATACTCAGTGGATGATTTCCCATTCAGTTAAAGGGGACCTCCCATGACCCAGTGTTTGAGAGAAGATGAATCAAACAAATGGTTGATGACATAAATATTATAGGCAGTTCTAGTATACTTACGGAATCCAGTTTCTTTTGGTTTTGGCCTAGTGGTTATATTATAGCTCATGAGACATACCTAAAACAGAATTATGGCTGAAAATCTTTTGAATCTCCTATTGTTCTTACATCTGAGTGTGTGGTCCTATTGAAATGTATCCATCTATAATCAATTCCACCAAAGAGGGAACCTGCATATGTGACATTTCCTTCACATCATAAGCAGTGTTCATATTGGCAGGGCTCGAGTAATTCTTCAGTGGTCTGCCATTCTGTGGAAGCCCCATATGGCCACTGCTGACATTGGACAAATCCTTTAACCCCTGTAGGTCTTACTTTTCTGTCAAGTAAATGAATTGGGTCGGATGATCTTCAGGTCCCGTCTGTATATAAAATGCTGTGTCGGGCGCCTGGGTGGCTCAGTTGGTTAAGCGACTGCCTTCGGCTCAGGTCATGATCCCGGAGTCCCGGGATCGAGTCCCACATCTGGCTCCGGCTCAGCGGGGAGCCTGCTTCTCCCTCTGACCCTATCCCCTCTCATGCTGTTTCTCTCTCTCTGTCAAATAAATAAAAATAAACAAAATCTTTAAAAAAAAAATAAATAAATAAAATGCTGTGTCTGTGACTATATGAATTTTATTTGCTGCCTAGGCTAGGGCTCGGTCCTTTGAGACGCTAGATTTGGTTGAAAAACTTTTTTCAGCTTCTTTGTGTTGGGCTTCTATTTGTTTTGGATTTGGGGTGTGTTTGTCAGTAAGCTTCTTTTTGTACAGAACTGTTACCAGAAAAGCAAAATGTTTACAAAACACATGAAGTGAAAAACTTAAAAATTTTCTTTTAAGATTTGAAAGTTGACAAGTTTAACATTTTCGAAATTATCATGGATAATGGAGATAGCTTGAAAGACTTTTTTTTTTTAAAGTAGGCTCCATGCCCACCATAGAGCTCAAACTCACAACCCTGAGATCAAGAGTCGAGTGCTCTACCAGCTGAGCCAGCCAGGCGCCTGATTACTTTTTGAAATTATATAATCTATTCAGCTTGGAAAAAATTCTTTTTCTTTTTTTAAGATTTTATTTATTTAGGGCGCCTGGGTGGCTCAGTCATTAAGCGTCTCCCTTCGGCTCAGGTCATGATCCCAGGGTCCTGGGATCGAGCCCGCATCGGGCTCCCTGCTCCTCCAGAAGCCTACTTCTCCCTCTCCCGCTCCCGCTGCTTGTGTTCCCTCTCTCTGTCAAATAAATAAATAAAAATCTTTAAAAAAAAGAAAAAGATTTTTATTTATTTGAGAGAGAGAGAAAAGCAGGCTCCCCATCTAGCCTCTTGTGGGGCTCGATCCCAGGACCCTGGGACCATGACCTGAGCCGAAGGCAGATGCCCAACTGACTGAGCCACCCAGGCACGTCCCCTGGAAGAAATTCTTTATTGGATTTTTTGGGCCAATTTTTCAAACTTGTTTGCTGTAAGATCTCTTTATAATTTCCTTTGACACATGGTGACTGACTAGATTTACCCCCATTTTAGCCTCTTTTAATAAGGGTTAAACTATTTCAGACATATGGTTTAGATTCATTTAACTCATTACAGAATATGTGGCTTGATAGACTTTTAATGCCCAGTCTTATATGCCTTGTTGCTGTAATTTGATGCTTTAAGGAAAGTCCCTACCCCCATTTCTTTTTTTTCTTTTTTGTTCTTTCCTTTCCAAGGGTTGGCATTCTGTGGACCTAGAGCAAGTTCCTCCCACATGTAGAGGAGAGAGTATGGGGTTATGTCCGATCCTCCAATTGGGGGGGGGGGTGTAGACTGGGGGCAGGGGATGGAAAGCTAGTGTGTCTCTTCCCTTGAGGTATAGTTCTTCCAGTCTGCTGAACTGTCAGATCCACTGTGTGGTTGGTAAAGCAGATTGGACAGTGACTCGGGGAAGTGGGGGGTGGGGGGGGTTAGTATTTTAAGTAGCAACTCTCAAAGGTAAAGTGATTTCTCCAGGGGCTTAGTAGATAGAGCTATATGTGTTTCTAGTGTTACCACTCAGTAGGAATTAATGGCAGAGTAGAGTATTGTTCCCTAGAGGAAAAGGAGGATGAGTGAGGATGATGAGAGGTTGGGATAGATTGTGAGGCATTAAGGGACGAGGGGCCATAAATGTTAGTTTTAGTTTTGTGCAAGCAATGAAACTTGCTTAATCCGACAGCTCTTGATCAGAATGCCAGCCACAGAGTTCTGCTTGACATATTTAAGTATTTTTGAAAAGAAAGATTATTAGTAGAATCTTCTACCCTGTTGTGATTTGATAGGATCTCTTCTGGGAAAAAAGGGTAAAAGTTGAGGAAACCAGATTTTTACCTGGTACATAGCTGCAGTCTGGACTTCCTGGGCAGCAGAAACCTGCTGCAATCTTACATGACTGATTTCTGGACCCAAAGTGGGCTTGACAGTGGGCTGGAGCAGTAATAGCCCCCTACTGTCCGGAGAGGCCAGGGCAGGCTTTTCCCAGCAAGCCTGCCTGAGGTGTGGCTGTCCTAGACGCTAGGCCCCAGAGCATGCAGGATGACTCTCCTGTCTGTGGGAGCTGGGAAGGAGGTGGCTTCGTCAGTGAGGCAGCCTGCCAACAAGACAGGTGGAGGTCTGCGTGCCTGGAGCAGTAAGTCAAAAAATGTTGAAAGCTGTGGTCTTCAGTGATTATCTGTTAAACACCTACTGCGTAGATGCTGAGGAATTGCTCCAGTGTTAGTGCAGGAAACAAAAGATGGTGGGCTTCTGCTTTGAAGGAGCTTATGTCTGATCTTTGGCCAAGTCATGGATGAAAATGGATATTAAACTTAGTGATTTTCATTCATATAGGCCCTGAGCTGATGGCTTTCTTGGGCCTCTGGAGATTTAGGCCTTAAAAGTCCTTTTCTTCATAAGCAGTACATACCTGGCTGTTGAATTTGTGTTCGTTGCCATTTTAAAATAGTACAGGGGCACCTGGGTGGCTCAGTCGTTAAGTGTCTGCCTTCGGCTCAGGTCATGATCCCAGGGTCCTGGGATCGAGCCCCAGCATCGGGCTCCCTGCTCCTCGGGAAGCCTGCTTCTCCCTCTCCCGCTCCCGCTGCTTGTGTTCCCTCTCTCACTGTGTCTCTCTCTGTCAAATAAATAAATAAAATCTTTTAAATAAATAAATAAATAAAATAGTACAAATAAGCCAAAAGAGGAAATTAAATCACCCTAATCTCACGACACAGAGCTAAGCACTGAGGAGCTACTGCATGGGGGAGATAACTAGCCATTGCCTCCCTTCTTTGGGCCCTTGCTTCTTCCATCAGAGAGGATGCCCCCTAGGGGCTGTGGGCACAGGGCAGCCTGGCTGGTAAAGACAACTCTTGGAAACATAGGGATATTGACAGTAAGCTTGTCAAAAAATCCCTTTGAGAAGGACATTACTTGCCTGCTCTTATTCTCTCATGTGAACAGGGTTCAGATTTTAAATTATGTGCTCAGTAAGAAAATTTAAACTTTGGAGGGGCGGCTGGGTGGCTCAGTCAGTTAGGCGGCTGCTTTCTGCTCAGGTTATGATCTCGGGGGTCCTGAGATCGGCCCCATGGGAGGCTCCCTGCTCAGTGGGGAGTCTGCTTGTCCCTCTCTCTCTCCTGCTTCCCCTGCTTGTCAGGCTCTTGCTTGCACTCTCTCTCAAATAAATAAAATCTTTTTAAAAAATTTAAACTTTGATGCTGAGCGAAATAAGTCAAACAGAGAAAGACATGTATCATATGACCTCACTGATATGAGGAATTCTTAATCTCAGGAAACAAACTGAGGGTTGCTGGAGTGGGGGGTGGGGTGGGAGGGATGGGCTGATTGGGTGATAGACACTGGGGAGGGTATATGCTCTGGTAAGCGCTGTGAATTGTGCAAGACTGTTGAATCTCAGATCTGTACCTCTGAAACAAATAATGCAATATATGTTAAGGGAAAAAAAAAAGAAGATAGCAGGAGGGGAAGAATGAAGGGGGGGAAATCGGAGGGGTAGACGAACCATGAGAGACGATGGACTCTGAAAAACAAACTGAGGGTTCTAGAGGGGAGGGGAGTGGGAGGATGGGTTAGCCTGGTGTTGGGTATTAAAGAGGGCACGTTCTGCATGGGGCTCTGGGTGTTATGCACAAACAATGAATCATGGAACGCTACATCTAAAACTAATGATGTAATGTATGGGGATTAATATAACAATAAAAAAATTTAAACTTTGGATTACCTTCTGTTTTCTTCCCTTTTAAAGAGACAGGCTTAAGTACCTACATTTGTTGTATGCATAGTTACGAATGCATTGGGAAAATCATAACAATCTTTTCTTTCTACTTTATTTTCAGGTGGTCTTATGAACCGATAGTGAAGTAATATGATAGATGGGAAGGGCAGTGAATTAGGAGTCCATGGTGTTGAATGTTAGTCCTAACTCTAATCACACACTCTAAGCTAGAGAATATATTAAATGACTTTGGATTTCAATCTCTATCTTTTTAAAACAAGGGACGACATTAGGCACTCTTTCACCCCCTACCATTGTAGCCTAAGGCCATAAATCTCAATTTCCTTGTGTCTCCTCTGGGACCAGTCTACTTTTCTGTGTTGTGAGTTGCTGAGGGGACTACTTTGCCTTTAGTGGGTTAATTTTCCAAGGTTCCAACACCCAGGACTCATTCAGTGAAGAGGAAACAGCAGACTACTTCTGTTTGTCTGATTTGCCCAGCTATGGCACTTTTAGAAGGGCCATTTCTAGTTAAGGATTTCAGATTATTAGAAAACTGCAGGGCTGTGGGGGTTGCATTCTTCCTTAGACTGAAATTACAGCCCGAATGCACTTAATGATACACATATGTACTGTAATTTGTAAACATAACTCAAAACCCTGTATCTAAGTTGGGTCATTTGTGGTTGGCCGTTCAGACCTCATTTCTATTTGACAGGGGTTTATTTTAAGATTGCTTTTTGGAGCGGTTGTTTAACATTCAAGTGATCTATTAGTGTCAAGTCTTTAGCTAGACCTGTTTTAAATGAGCTGCCCATTAAGTAGAAAACCAAACAGAAGTTTGCTTTCCAATGCAACTTAGCAAAGTCAATGTAATTTAAATTTTCTTATCTTCACGTGTATTTACTCAGCCTGATTTCTTTCTTGAATATTCATTTAGGGTAATATACATGTATGAATGAAATTCTTTTAGTTACTCTTGATATTGTTGCTTAGCAAGAACTATAGACTTAACAGGTTCAGAGAAGAATACTTTAAGCTAAGTGGATTTTTTAGTGAGTTAATTGTGTTTCTCGGCGAAATGAGTTTGAAAGAATAGTAATCTGCTTCTGGAGCTTTATTTCTAGGATGTTAAATGTTCTATGGGAAGTAAATTCTCACTAGGCCATTAACTACATATTTTTTTACAGGCTAAATATTGTAACTCCTTTTGGTTATTTTGTTGGAGATGGGGGTCAGTTGGATGGAAGCTAAAGATGGGTTGGGTAGATAGCCACACTGTGCCTCAGATGGTAGTTTTATACATCATCCTAATTCTTACCATTACTGTTGTGACTTCCTCTCTCTTCTTTCCCGGTGTCCAGATTGTCACAGCTTTAATTAGGGCGTTCTTTCGTATTTAATAACAAATACAACCATTGTCAATTTTGTAACTCAGGTTTTCAGCCCTTCCCTTTTGTGTTCCAGATGCTCCATACTTGCCTGTAGTGCTTACGTGGCCCTGGCTTTGGGTGATAACCTTATGGCTTTGAATCACGCAGATAAACTTCTTCAGCAGCCCAAGCTGTCAGGATCGCTTAAGTAAGTGTGACTTCCGCTGTGTGTCCCAGGGTCGTTTTGTTTGGAGGTTTTCAATTAGTTTGTGGTACATATTGCTGCTCTTTACTCCCCCAGTGGGATGTATTATCTAGACAAAGCAACTGACTAAAACATTAATTTGGTAGTTCTTTTCCCTTGTTGTACCTCGAGGATTAAGGGAAGTAGCATTTGCTGTACTGAGTATCAGGAGGCAGAAACTTTGCACTGTCTAGTGTCCACCACTAGGCCTGACTGGAGCATATTTTCACGTATTAGTCCCCAAAATAAGATGAGTCCTCAGGAAAAAGACCCACAAAAATAGGAGTTTAGTCAGCACGATAAATCTGCTTCAAGGAATGCAATTTAAATAGATAACAATTCTGACTACCTGAGTTTTATGCCTCTTCAGTATTAGTGTCATTGTCAGTCTAAAATTGGCTAAAGCACCTCTCTTTCCATTTATGGAGGTTGAGTGAGATGGAGCTGTCTTTGAATCTTTGTATGATGCTCTGCTAGAAATTTTATTCGGAACCACAGATACTCTGCATAACATTAGGACAGTTGTTTTTTCATTCATCCTGTGGGTATATACCTATAATCTCCAGAATATAATTACTTACTCTTGCCTTTTAATGGTCTTTGTTTATAATGTGCAGTGCTTAGAATTGGGAGATCATACTCTGAGGAATAATTCTGTTGATGTTTAATTATGTTTGTCCTTAAGAAAAAGTATTACTTTATACAGTCATCTAAAATTAACAATGATTATGGTTATTTTAGGTCAGTGTTTCCCAAACATATCTTGTGTTTCAAAAAAAAAAAAAGATAATTAAAAGAACATCCAGTAACATAAGAGGCTTTGCCACAATCAAATATAAGAAAGCCTTGTCTAACATTGAGACCTGGAGGGATCCCGAGTTCCAGTTCAAGCAGCGGGGTTGCCTCTGAGGACACCACCGTCCAACTCGGGGAAGTAGCAGCCCAGAGTTGCCGCCGAAGTCCACACTTGGCCTGTGGTGCCACGGCCATGATTAGAGCAGTGTTCGGTTTGTTTTGCGGTTTAACAGAAGTGAAACACAAATCTTCACTGCTTTTCCAACCTCTTTGGTTGACATTGTGGTCACTGTTCTCAAATCCCAGGTAGATTCTTTACTTGGCATTCGTTGGAGGGTTTTTAAGTTTATCAACTTTTGAGGGATTGGCCAAGCTGTGTCTGGCAATTTCTTTTTTTAATTCTCTTGATTTCTTTTTTAATTCTCTTAACTATTCTTTCCTAAGTATTGGTTTCTTAATTAATAACAAGGCCACTGTCTGTCTTCCCAGCAAAGACAAGCAGGTAATTCTGCATTTGGCAGCTCACATACCACAGCAGCTTTACCCCACAGCTTTTTGCTTTCTGTACACCTGGTCAAAGATTTCTTGGCTTTGAGTGTCATGAAGGCATTTCATTTGGCTAAAAAAGGAAGATTTTTTTTTTAATTTTTTAAAAGATTTTATTTATTTTTTGACAGAGAGAGAGACAGCGAGAGAGGGAACACAAGCAGGGGGAGTGGGAGAGGGAGAAGCAGTCTTCCCGCTGAGCAAGGAGCCCGATGTGGGGCTCCATCCCAGGACCCTGGGATCATGACCTGAGCCGAAGGCAGACGCTTAACGACTGAGCCACCCAGGTGCCCCAAAAGGAAGATGTTTTTAATAAAGTAATTCACAGAAGACAATTTGAAGTAGTTCTTTGAATTTATGTGTTTGTGTTTTGTAATGATTACTGGCTTGTGGATACTACTTTAATGAAATTTTTAAATTATCTTATTTCAAAATATAAGTGAAGTTACTGATTTTTTAAAGATTTTATTTATTTATTTGACGAGAGAGACAGCGAGAGAGGGAACACAAGCAGGGGGAGAGGGAGAAGCAGGCCTCCTGCTGAGCAGGGAGCCTGATGTGGGGCTTGATCCCAGGACCCCGGGATCATGACCTGAGCCAAAGGCAGACGCTTAACGACTGAGCCACCTAGGCGCCCCTACTGATTTTTTAAAAACTTGTCATTTCTGTTAGGGTATTTGGTAGAGAACCAAAATAAGGTCATTGCAGCCCCTCTTAGTTAGAAGAAATTGCTTAATAAAGAATTAAAGAGCTCTTGAGTGGTTAATATGTGTAAATCTCTAAAAAGGTTATATTGAAAAGAGCCTAAAATTTGAGGACTCGAGATTCATGGGGACAGATTCAGTTGGGTCAGGCTAGCTAGAGTAGGTGAGACCTAGCTGGCCATTTAAAAGGAGGAGTAGAGAGATCCCTGACTGGCTCAGATGGTAGAGCATGCAATTGTTGATGTCAGGTTTGTGATTTCAAGCCACACATTGGGTATAGAGATTACTTGAAAATAAAATCTTAAAAAATAAAATAAAAGGAGGAATGGATGTTGGCTTGTGGAGATGAGGCCAGGCTTGCCCAAGAAGGCCAGGCCATGGGGGAACAGTGGGTGCGCCCTGCCCAGGACACTGTCTGGTAGGACCAGAGCAATTTTTGAGGGGGTGGGAATATTGACTGGATATAGAAAAGTGGGACCAAACTTGGAGAGCTTTAAGTTGATAAAAAGTTTTGTTCTCAGGTAGGAAAAGTCATTAAGATTTTCAGCAAGGGTGGAATATACCTAATCCTTTTTTAATTTTGAAAAATCAATCAGGTGATCATAGAGAAAAATGGCCTGTTAAGTAAAAGACCGGAAGAAGCAGGCTCTTATAAGCCGGGAGGATGCGTATTTGTCCTAAAAACATCAGTAGGCATAAAATAGATGATTTGAAAAGCAGGAAACCTTTGGGATAGAAAGTAAAGTTGATCTAACCCAAATCTGGTCTGAGTCCCGTTTGGCATCCTGATGTGTTTTGACTATTCCAGCAGCGGAGACTAGAGGATTCATCCTTGGACCTGTCTCTTATTTTAGAACTTCTTTCCTTTCCTTATGTTAATGTTATTTTCTGCATAAACAGAATAGTAAATTTGCCAATTCTGGACTTTTTTCTTAATTGATATATGTCATTTGTTCCAGCTTAGCTGATATAAAAATTATTGTATATTTTAAGATATTTTTATATAAAGAGGTAAGAGTTAAGTGACCTTTAATTGATCCATTTATAAACTTCTATTTCAATTCAAAGATTTGAAATATGTGAAGCATGTGTACACCAAATCTTGTTATACATTGGGTGTTTTGTGATGACCTACTTCTCAGTTTGGAATCTGTTCTTTTCATCTTAGGTTTTTGGGCCATTTATATGCTGCAGAAGCCCTCATCTCTCTGGACAGAATATCTGATGCCATTACTCACTTGAACCCAGAGAATGTCACTGATGTTTCCTTAGGGATCTCTTCAAATGAGCAGGACCAAGGTTAGTGAGGACACATTTGATCAGAACCGGTCATCATTTCCACTTCCTTCTTGGATGTGTGGAAATCTGAAGGCACAGTTGTGAAGGGAAAGAAGTTTTGGGTTGGCTCTCTACATTTTTGGCTGTACATATTTTGTAGTAATTATGTGCTGAGTAGACCTAAGAGTTGATAATCACATGGTCTAAATGCTTACTTTAGAGGGGTGCCTGGCTGGCTCAGTCAGAAGAGCATGAAACTCTGATCTCAGGGTGTGAGTTCAAGCACCACGTTGGGTGTAGAGATAACAGACCAAAAAAAAGAAAAAAGAAGAAAGAAAAGAAAGACTATTTTCTTTTTTTAACTTTTTTTTTTTTTTTTTAAGATTTTTATTTATTTGAGAGAGAGACAGCGAGAGAGAGACAGCATGAGCCAGGTTGAGGGGCAGAGGGAGAAGCAGACTCCCGTTGAGCAGGGAGCCTGATGCGGGACTTGATCCCAGGACCCCGGGATCATGACCTGAACTGAAGGCAGACACCCAACTGACTGAGCCACATAGGCGCCCCAAGAAAGACTATTTTATTTTATTTTATTTTTTAAGATTTTATTTTATTTTTTTGACAGAGAGACACAGCAAGAGGGAACACAAGTAGGGGGAGTGGGAGAGGGAGAAGCAGGCTTCCCGCGGAGCAGGGAGCCCAGTGCTGGGCTTGATCCCAGGACCCCGGATCATGACCTGAGCCGAAGGCAGATGCTTAACAACTAAGCCACCCAGGCGCCCCAAGAAAGACTATTTTAAAGAAATAAATAGACTCTCACTTTTGAAAGGCTGGTAGTAGAAAAATTTGTTTTGATTCTCATACTGTATTTTTCTCCTTAAAGGGATTCTGCAGTCTAGGGGAAAGTAGAAAAAAGCATTCAAAAGTCAGTTTTATTTTTTATTATTATCACTTTTTTTAAAGATTTTATTTATTTGACAGAGAGAGACACAACGAGAGAGGGAACACAAGCAGGGGGAGTGGGAGAGGGAGAAGCAGGCTTCCCGCGGAGCAGGGAGCCCTGTGCTGGGCTTGATCCCAGGACCCTGGGATCATGACCGTAGCCGAAGGCAGACGCTTAACGACTGAGCCACCCAGGCGCCCCTCAAAAGTCAGTTTTATTTATTTATTTATTTATTTATTTATTTTTAAAGATTTTATTTATTTATTTGAGAGAGAGAGAATGAGAGACAGAGAGCACGAGAGGGAAGAGGGCAGAGGGAGAAGCAGACCCCCTGCTGAGCAGGGAGCCCGATGCAGGACTCGATCCCGGGACTCCAGGATCATGACCTGAGCCGAAGGCAGTCGCTTAACCAACTGAGCCACCCAGGCGCCCAAGTCAGTTTTAAATCATCCCTAAATTTTTAAGAAAGTAAGACTGGCATTCACTTTATTCAAGATATTATGCAGGAATGGGGTGGTGGTGGGTGGTACCTTCTGGTGTCCTCTAATAGAACCTCCACTACATGAAAAGTAAACACTGTGACATTACAGATTGCTATGATACTAGATTTTCCATTTCATAAACAAAATTAGGTTTCTAGAAAATATACTCTGTTGTCCTTCCCCCTCAGGTTTGTTTTCATGTCTTTGTAGGCTCAGACAAAGGTGAAAATGAAGCAATGGAATCCTGTGAGTAAGAAGCTTTGTAAATACTTAAAGTAGCCTGGCTTTGCATCCAAAAGATGTAGGCTCAAGCCTTTTGTGTCCATTTGTCAACCTAAGAAGTAGCCTTGTGCTTTAGTCTGAGCAGCTCCTGGGGCGGTGGATTGGGTTGCCCCCTTGCCCTTGACCCGGCCTCTTCACCAGGGTCCACGTTCTTTTTCCCCAGCTGGGAAGCGGGCCCCTCAATGCTACCCCAGTTCGGTCACCTCTGCCAGGACCGTGATGCTATTCAATCTTGGCAGCGCCTACTGCCTGAGGAGCGAATACGACAAAGCCCGAAAGTGTCTCCACCAGGTGAGGCTGGAAGTGGTGGGGCTAAGCCCTCTTGTAAGGCAGCCAGCAAAGGGTTTGGAGTTTCTGGGTTTTGTTACTTTGTTTGAGGCTCTGGTCAATTTGTTAAAAATTGGAATATTACTTTTCCAAGCTTAGAAATATTCTTGCAAGGTAAACAACTGATCAGCTATTACAAATGAACCTAGGCACTTAATGGAGGATTTTTCCCAATGGTTTTTATAATTAAAATTTCAGAAGATTGGAAACTATCTAAATAAGGGATCACTTAAATAACGGTGCATCCATACAGCCGAAAACAATGCCGCTGTAAACTCTGTGTACTAAAATGATAAGATATCCAAGATATACTAAGTGAAAAGACCAAGATTTAAAACTGTTGCTTTATGATTGTGTATATGCATACGAGAGCTCTGAAAGGACATACTAGAAACCACCAACACTGGTTATGGGGCAGCAGGATAAGTACTGTGTGGCTGGACCACTAAAACGGGAGACTTCAGAAGAAAGCTGGTGCCAAAGAAATTCCACATATGTTAAAGAAAATTACTGGCAACATATAACTAAAATACACCTCTGAATTCTACCACTGAAATGATGTATCATCAGTAGGTCTCTGGGAAGATTCTGATTGAGCCTCTTTAGGTTTCCTGCCCATCCCTGGAGCAGTCATGAACATGGACCCTTACTTGCACTAGGGGACCAGGTGACCAGATAGCACCAATGGCAGCTCCAGAGGTTGGGTCAAAAACTCAGAAAGGGGTAATTCCTCAAAAAGATACTAATTCACATTGCAAGCATGTGAGCACTACTTCTTGGTAAGCCATGGGAATCAAACAGTAAAAATAGGTAGGCGTGATGCAACCCTGCCTATAAAGGGAATTGAGAGGTCAAAGGGTGTGCAGAATTTTAAGACTTCTAATATGGAAAGTTTGTGTCAAATGGTATAATCACCAGGAGCACAGGAGAGAGCCCATGTCCCTATATGCTTGTCAGAGTAGCTAAAATTGAAATTACACCTATTCTCAAGAGATTTGGTGGCTTCTGGAAATGTTCTTCCTGTGAAGACCACTTTGTCGTATAGAGCCATGAAGAATCTTACCATGTGCAAAATAACCACGAGTGATATTTAGTTAAAGTGGCATCTGGTCGGCACTTCTGATCCAAAATTAGAAATGTTAAGTGACGGACTATCCAAGGAAACATGTTTGCTATTATCTTGCAGTTGAGTTACACCAGTTGATTGGGAAGGAGTTGATTACAGCAAAGGGGACTTTTTTTTTTTTTTTTTTTAAGATTTTATTTATTTATTTGACAGAACGAGAGAGCGCAAGTAGGGGGAACAGTAGAGGGAGAGGGAGAAGCAGGCTCCCCACCAAGCAGGGAGCCCGATTCGGGGCTCAATCCCAGGACCCTGGGACCATGACCTGAGCTGTAGGCAGACGCTCAACCATCTGAACCACCCAGGCACCCCAACAAACAGGACTTTTGATCTAAAGTCGCAGTATGCACGGTCTAGCTCAGGTTCTTGTACAGCAGGTGGCCATGGCGGCTGCCACGCTGGGAGAGACAGATGGGCTCAGGCCTGGCTCAGGGTCTGAAGGGAGTTTTGTTTTGGTCCCTTGGTTTTTAGGTTAATCCAGTGGCTGGATCTTTGTTAATTGGGAGGCCCACCGTGCCTGGGAGGGCAGGACAGTGACGTGAAGAGTTGGAAAGGGCTCCACGGAGATGTTTCCGAGGTTGCCTGCCCGCCACTAGCCATTCTGAACAGCCAGTAAGCAGAGCACCATCAAGTCTCATAAAGTTGCTGTTGTGAATGCCTGTATTTTAGAGAAAGCTGCAGACTGTGATCAATGCAAAGAACAATAAATGATCTGTGTTAACCAGCCACTTGAAGGCAAAATAGAGATTTTAGTACCCACAAAATGCTGTAAAGATGATCTTGCCTGTATGAAGCTTGGCCTAGAAGTGTAAAATCTCATTTTCTGAACAGAGTCATTATACCTCCATGATGTGGTGAGAGAAATAAAAGCCTCCCTGCTTCGTTCGTGAAGAACTTAAGGGTGTGCCCTGGATGAGAGCATACCTGCTCATCCAAGATCTCTTCTGAGGCTGCTGGGAACTGACCTTGTGCAAGCTTCTGGTCCCCCACACATCTCCCATCTGCACAGCTTGGTCTACAAGGCCTTTCTCCCCATTTTCTGTTACCCAATATCCACCCTGCAAGGACTACGGCAGGTGCCCCTTGCCCTGAAGCTCTCCATTCAAAAGAAACATTTTTCTCTCTTCATATTCACAGTACATTCATTCTCTTCTCTCCCTAGCATTTGGATCAATTTGTTTGGATTATTGTTCGTTGTTTGCATGCCTGTTTATTGTCAGGATGAGTCCCTGTCTTACCCACACACTCACCTCTGATCAGTAAATGTTTATACAAGTACACTTTTTGATAAGATGAAGGAAAGAAGCAGGGCAGCCTGGAAGCCAGAGTACCTGAGACTGGATGGGGGAATACAAGTTGATAGTAAGGTGTGAGAAAAGGCTGCAGCCCAAAGAGGCCCAGACTGAGGAAATAAACCTATGATCTCAGCACCATTGACCAGAGCAGGCCAGGCTTCCTTTCTCACGACTAAGTCAGAGAGAAATTGCTAGCTAGAGAAGTGACTCTCAGATCCAGGAAAGAATAGCATGTTGCTTAAACAATTAAATTATTTTATTTGACAAAATTGTACTGTTTCAGTCCTTAAAAATGGGGACATTGAACATGCTTAGTGGTATTTTTTTTTCTGTATTACCAACTTTTTAAGTTTGAATTCTTATTGCTAACTTTGGGAACTTGAGACCTGCAATACTGAGTTGTTACTTAGGAAAACAAATGGACATGCAGATTTTAATATAAGTGCAACCATGTCTGTGGTGAAGAGCCACCAACAACAGACCTGGACCAATGACTGGAGTGCAGAATCCCGAGTGTCTGGTCACCCTTCTCAAAACCAAATAGAGCCAAGACATGGAAGAAGAACCCCAAGCAGGTGAAAACAAGAGGGAAGAAAAGCTTTCCCCTATTAAGAACTCATTATGGACTAGGTAAGGGAAAATGAATAGTGAATCATTTAAAGAAAAATTACATGTCTAGTTTAATCAGTAGGGATGAGGACAAAGGTAGCTGAGGGACATCAGAACAGAATGATAGTAGTTGCTAGGAGGTCATGTGGGAATGAGTTTGCTAACTTGTCATTGGTAGGCTTCCCCCCACCCCCACCCCCAGCATTACTTGGAATTTGTGTCTTAAGCTGTTGGTTTTTCATGGGTGTCTTTTTTGTTGAGCAAAGGCGGCTTCGATGATCCATCCTAAAGAGGTGCCCCCTGAAGCCATCTTATTGGCAGTCTACCTTGAACTGCAAAATGGTAAGTAATTCTCTCTAGTTAGGACTGTATCCCTTCAGAGATGACTGGGTCAGTTGGAAGAGCATGCAACTCTTGATCTTGGGGTTGTGAGTTCAAGCCCCACGTTGGGTGTAGAGATTACTTAAATAGAAGTTTAAAAACAAAAACAGGGGCGCCTGGGTGGCTCAGTTGGTTAAGCGACTGCGTTCGGCTCAGGTCATGATCCTGGAGTCCCGGGATCGAGTCCCGCATCGGGCTCCCTGCTCGGCGGGGAGCCTGCTTCTCCCTCTGACCCTCCCCCTCTCATGTGCTCTCTGTCTCTCTCATTCTCTCTGTCTCAAATAAATAAATAAAATCTTAAAAAAAAATAAATAAATAAATAAAAAAAATAAAAATAAAAACAAAAACAAAAGGACTGTATCCCTTCAAAGAACCCAAGGTTTTGGGTGTCTGATTTATCTCTTCGAATTTGAAACTTTGCCTTCCTTGAAGATATTACCCATCAAGTTCTTCTAGAAAAAAATGTAGCTAGGGAGTTTTTGGTATCTTACAAATTACTGCTTCTTGTGACTTAACCGTATTTCCTTTTATCTGTGAAAATACAGGAAAGCATAACTTCTGACCATTATAATTAATCCCTACTAATTAACCTTTCTCTTAGGCAGCCAAATGACTTGAATTGAGAACATGAGGCAGAATGCCAGTTGCTAAGAGTTGTACACTGTAGTATTTTGAACATAGATGTCATTAATGAGTTTTACAGTAAACCAGTTCTTGCTGACAGTTATCCAGACCTAAATCCAGGTCAGACTTCTGGAGCACATACAACCTTTAAGGACATGGCTTCTGAGAAAAATGACTGTGGGCCCTATATAAGAGACAGCATGAAGTAGAGAAGAGACATGAATGGAAGAAATTAAACAGAAACATTAAGAGTTCTAAGTCATGCCTCCTTTTGATCATGGGAATCTTTACATGGTTCCCTCTTTCGATAGCTTTTTTATAGGATTAAGTGCCTGGTACCCCTCTGGCCTTGGCCTCCTGAAAGGTGTGAATAGGGTTAGTGCACTGGTCCTAGTGCCCTTCTTCCATGCAGTCTACCTGGAGACAAGTTCGCAAGCTGGGTCATACCTTAGAAAAACCTTAGGGCTTTTAAAAATCCCTCTTTTTTTTTTAAGGATTTTATTTATTTATTTATTTATTTATTTATTTATTTATTTATTTATTTATTTATTTATTTATTTATTTATTTAT
>NC_058403.1:152887083-152955804 GCF_002201575.2 Neomonachus schauinslandi
TATTTATTTATTTATTTATTTATTTATTTATTTATTTATTTATTTATATAACAGAGACAGAGAGACAGGGGAGTGGGAGGGGGAGAAGCAGGCTTCCCACAGAGCAGGGAGCCTGATGTGGGGCTCGATCCCAGGACCCTGGGATCACGACCTGAGCCGAAGGCAGACGCTTAACGACTGAGCCACCCAGGCACCCCTAAAAATCCCCTTGCCCAGGTCACACCCCAGATCTCTTAAATCAGAATTTCTGGGGATGGGACGGAGACATGATGTGGCTTCAGTGTGTAGCAAAGGTTGCAGACCACTGCTCTCCCAGACCCTCTTTTAATTCCCTTGCATGATGCTGATGGCTTGCTTTGCACATGGTATTGTTCATGCTTTTTTTTTTAATGGGAAGTGTTTTTATAGGTAATACCCAGCTGGCCTTACAGATCATCAAAAGGAATCAACTGCTCCCCACAGTGAAAACACTGTCTGAGATGAGAAAGAAGCCAGTGTTCCAGCCTGTCCACCCGATCCAGCCCATCCAAATGCCGGCTTTCACTGCACAGAGAAAGTGACATTTTTGCTCTCAGAAAACTGTTACTTGAGACCCAGGGGGGTATTTACGGGCCTTTTTAGTTGTATCACAGCAAAATGAATAAAAACAGATGGTGAAAGGTGCTAGTTTTGAAGACACAATTTTGAAATGATTCTAACCCCTGGCTTTTGGGGGTTTTTTTGTTTTGTTTTGTTTTTGCCAGAAGCTTACTTAAAATTAAGGATTCACAAACTCGTTTTCATCTTTTTCTTTAATCTTACATTTTGAGCCATTATGTGATGTATCCATGTCATAGGCAATTAAAACATGGTCTTATCAGAACAGTCTTGTATAATACATTTTGTCTTTCTTGCAACTGTTGGACAATTTTAGCATCTGAGGTTTAGTGTTAAAGTTTTAAAACCTGAGAGACCTGTCAGCAGTAGATGAGTAGCCAATCCAGAAGCTGGTCTGGGGGCAGAGAGGAGGGGAAGTTGATGTGTTTTCTGCCTGGTTATGACTAAAAGGACCAGAAAATGCATAATAGAACCCATAGGGCCATTAAATTGGCTTAAGAAGAGATGACTGGTCTGATAGGAATCACTTGCTTCAAGATTACAAATGAAGACAAACCAGGTTCAGGGCAGTGGTCATGTTCATCCTCCTGTACCCCTAGGCAGAGGCACTGGTTCTAGAGTCTGTTAGCAAGGAGCTCAAGGTTCATTGTTAACCTCTTTGCAGATATAAACAAAAATTTAAAATTGTTTCTTTCCCAGGTGCCTGGCTGACTCAGTTGGTAGAACACATGACTCTTGATCTTGGGGTTGTGACTTTGAGCCCCACGAATTTAAAGAATTTAAAAAATTTAAAAAAAAAATTTTAAGAATTAAAAAAAAAAAAAAAGCTGCTTTCGGACAGACAGGCATATGTTGTGGGATTAACATGGCCAAAATTTGTCCATAGGGTTAATACATTAACTTTAGGGGGAAAAGCCATAATACAGACTTTCTTTGGAAAAATTGGGTCGGGGCACCTGGCTGACATGGTTGGAGGAGCAATCAGCTCTTGATCTCAGGTTTTGAGTACAAGCCCCACGTTGGGTGTACAGATTCCTTAAAAAATTAAAAAAAAAATTTTTTTTAAGATTTTATTTATGTGAGATAGGGAGAGAGCATGAATTGGGGGGAGGGGCAGTGGGAGAGGTAGAAGCCAACTTCCTGGTGAGCAGGGAGCCCCACACAGGGGGGATTGCTCCCATAACCTGAGCCAAAGGCAGACACTTAACAACTTAGCCACCCAGGTGCCCCCAGAAAAATTTTTTTTTAAAAAAAGGGGCACCTGGGTCACTTGGTTGGCTGTCTGACTCGATTTCAGCTCAGGTCATGATCTCAGGGTCGTGGGGTCGGGCCCTGTGTTCAGCAGGGAGTCTGCTTGAGGTTCTCTCTCTCAAATTCCATTTTTAAAAAAGATTTTATTTATTTATTAGAGCATGGGGGCGGGGACAGAGGGGGAGAGGGAGAAGCTGATGCAGGCCTTGATCCCAGGACCCCAGGATCATGATCTGAGCTGAAGGCAGATGCTTAACCAACTGAGTGACCTAGGGGCCCCTAAATAAATATTTTTTTAAAAAAAGAAAAATGAAAGAAAAATTGGGTGACCTCCTGGTTGAGATCATGTTTGGTAGGTTCATCAAAGCTTGCTATTTAGGAGTGTCTCTTGCTGTCTACATCTCTTCAGTTCCCTAGTTTGGAGACCACATTCAGATAGGGAAGTCTGACACACCAGCTCACTGAATGGTTCCTCACTTTCACGCCTGGAGAGGAAAGTATTTGATAACAAAGCACATAATTTACCCAAAACTTGATCTTATTCTGTTGCTGAAATCACTTTACATAGGTATATCTACTAGAACGGGGTATCTGTGATGTAATAGACATTGCACACAAAGGACTCAGAGAAGGGGGGAGTTTCTTTTTCCACTTTTTTAAGAATTTAATTGACAGAGAACGTAAGTATGGGGAGCAGCAAGCAGAGGGAGAGGGAGAAGCAGGCTCCTCGCTGAGCAGGGAGCCCGATGTGGGGCTCGATCCCAGGACCCTGGGATCATGACCCAAGTCAAAGGCAGAGGCTTAACCAACTGAGCTACCCAGGCACCCTCTTTTTCCAATTAAACATGGGATGGGTGGGCACATAGGGGTTCTGTTGCTCTTTTAAGAGCCACATTACTCTTAAAATTTGTCTTTACAGAGTAAATTTTTTCTAGGTAGATACTGAAAACAGTGGCCTAGCTTCCATGGGCCTCTCAAAGCCATTTCCAGATGAGAGGAAGACCCTTAAGCTTCACTGGTATTGGTCCAAGTCTGTAGCCTCTGCATTCCCAAGTCCCAGACAAGCAGCAGCACTGGGGGACCCACTCATATGCTGCAGGTTGGTAACAGAATTGCTTGTCCTAGACAGTTTTTGGAGAATGAGTCCACAGACCTGATAAATTGGAGGACCCCACAGGGTCTTGTTAGTGTGAAGTGGGAAAAGGCCTGTTAGTTGTACTTGAGGACAATACATCTTTGGAGAAATCACAAGAAATGAGAACTTTCCTTGCTTGCTGATTGGTTTATGGGAAAGTAGGAATAGCTATGAGGCAGGTCAGGCCCCATGTTGCTGTGTTAAATAAGAATACATTTGGGGTGTCTGGGTGGCGCAGTAGGTTAAGCGTCTGACTCTTGGTTTCTGCTCAGATCATGATCTCAGGGTCATGGGATTGAGCCCCACATCGGGCTCCTCACAGAGTCTGCTTGGGACTCTCCCCCCACTCACTGGCATGCTTTCTCTCAAATCTTTAAAAAAATACATTTGGCTGCTAGTAGTAAACAATGGGTTCATGATATCAACGAAGATTGTTTTTCTCTCACTTAAGAGGTGGGCACATAGGCAGCTGCTGGCCTTGGTTTTAGTGCTCAGGGATGCCTTCAGGGACTCCACTCCCGTTTTCCATGTCACTGTCCTTAGCATTTGGGTTTTTGTCCTCAGTCACAGGATGTTCCAGCATTGCATCTGCATTGAAGGCAAGAAGAGGGTAAAGGCAGCCTATCCTCATAGGAGACTGTCAGAACAAACTCCCAGCTTCACGTCTCCTTTGGCAGATCAAGTCAGGTAGCCATCCTTAGCTGCAGGGAAGGCTGGAAAAGAAGTCACTAACAGTGTTGGCTGCAGTTGCTAGGATAGCCCTGCACATCTTAAGGGGAGGCCAGGTAAGTGTTTTCCCAACCTATGAACTCTTTCTGATGCCTTGTCAAAGGCATGATGCCTGTTCCATCAGCCCAGCTTTGCTTTCCATAGCCTGCCCTGGGCAGATCCCAGCACATTAAATGTAAACTCTTCCATTTCCATGACTGTTGATACTAGTTGCATCAGCCAGGAAGCCGCCTTCCCACCTATTCCTGACCCAATTTGTTAATGCCACCTTTGTTAAGTGAGGTAATCCTAATGTGCTAAAAGATTTTAAATGCCACTTCCCTGAAATTTTCCCCAGGTATTTCCATTTCTTCCCCCTTTGGGTCTCTCTTGATACATAACTTTTTTTTTTTAAAGATGTTTTATTATTAGAGAGTGCAAGCACGAATGGAGAAGTGGCAGAGGGAGAGGGACAAGCACTGCTGCTGAGCGTGGAGCCAGACGTGGGGCCTCTGTCCCAGGACCCTGAGATCATGACCTGAGCTGAAGTCAGAAGCTTAACCAACTGAGCCACCCAGGTGCCCCGGATAAATACCCTTATGGCATATGGTTTTCAGTAAACAGGTGTGGGTGTTGTAGGCATCAACCTTAAATCTTACTTGTTAGGGTTGTATGTGTATCTATAAATATATATACATATATATATTTTAAGATTTTTTTTTTTTAAAGATTTTATTTATTCGACAGACAGCACACGCAGGGGGAGCAGCAGAGGGAGAGGGAGAAGCAGGCTCTCCACTGAGCAGGGAGCCCAGTGCGGGGCTCAATCCCAGGACCCTGGGATCATGACCTGAGCCAAAGGCAGACGCTTAACCAACTGAGCCACCCAAGTGTCCCAAGATCTTTTTTTTTTTTTTTAAAGATCTTATTTATTTGAAAGAGACACAGTGAGAGAGGGAGATAAGCAGGGGGAGTGGGACAAGCAGGCTTCCCGTGGAGCAGGAAGCCCAATGCGGGGCTCAATCCCAGGACCCCGGGATCATGACCTGAGCCGAAGGTAGACGCTCAACGACTGAGCCACCCAGGCGCCCCTAGTGCTCCAAGATCTTATTTTAAATAAGATAATAATAAATAATCTCTACATCCAACATGGGGCTCAAACTCAAGAGTCTCTCTACAGACTAAGCCAGCCAGGTGCCCTTAAAGTGGTAAATTTTGAGAAGAGCCTCATCAGCTTCTGTTCAAACTCCCACTACCCATTCAGCTTCAAAAAGGGGCGAAATTCACAGACCCAATGAGAATGTGATTGCAAGTGTCCCCCAGACTGTAAGGCACTCACCCTCAGAAGAGCTGGAGCATTATGCCCCTGGCCCTCATGCCATAGGATGGCCCCTGCAGAGCTCCACACTGCCAAGTCCTTTACTGGCGTCCTGGCCCACTTCCGCCTGTCTGTGCGTGGACACCACACCCATTCCGGCAGCGTGTAACTGTGACACGTTTTCAGAACAACATACCCTGATATTTTCCCCACTCACACTCCACTGTCTGATAGTTAGCTAGAGCTCTGCCCCCTACTCAACCCAAGTGACCAAACCGATGACTTGATCTCTTGAGGTTTTTAACCAGTTTGCAAAATGAGGGTGCCTTTCCTCAGGACCCAGTGTGAGGATTAAAATGAGGTGATGAATGCAAAGTGCACCTGGTGGACATTGACTACCAGTGAGTTCACGTGCCCGTCCTGGTGCCTACACCCTGCTCAGTCCAGCCATCCTCCACACTTCCTTCCCCTGACTATTCCCTCTCTGTTTCCCACCCATTCCCCTTCTTGGAAGCCTTCTGGAGAAAAGTGACTCATGACCTCATGGACCTGAAGCCAGACTCTGACTGGCTTCAAATCTTGTTCTCTCATCTACTGGGACAAGTTTGATCTGGAACAAGTTGTTTTGCTTCTTTGTGCCTCAGTTTTTTCATCTGTAAAAGGATACTAATAGTACCCTCATTGGGCTGGAATGAGGTTTAAGGGCCTGGCCCTTGTTATTTCTGGAAGTGCCTTGAACTCCCAAATGGGAGCTCCATGATTTTCACTGTGTGATATAAAGGATATCAAAGCAGAAACTGTTTCCTGCTTTATTAAGGAAACGTTATACATTATTATATTATTGAGGTAGCCCTGCAGGTGGCTGGTAGGAGCAGGAGGGCTCTTTAGGTAAACTATCTTCACTTTGGATACGTCCAATGTTAAAAGATAAACTGAGGCATATTAAAAATTTTAAGAGTTTATTTGAACAAAAATTGATTCAATTGGGCAGCATTCAACCTAACAGAAAGGAGCTCTGAGGAGCTGTACAAAATCAAAGACTTAGGGCAGAAGGGAATGGGAACAAGGAAGTTATGCTGGCAAAAAAAGTTATTGCAAAGTTACTTTAGGGATGCTAAGGATCTATCAGGCAGATCACTTAACTAGGGCTGATCAGGTGATTCCTGATTAACTGGTTTAAGTTTCCATTTCTGGGAGACACAAAACTAAGTAAGTTGAGGCTCAGTTTGGTGATGAGGGGCTTAGCGTAAGTAACTCTATTTGGAGCCTGTTGTCTGGTTTGGTTTGGTTTTTTTTTTTTTAATTTATTTATTCATGAGAGAGAGAGAGAGAGGCAGAGGCAGAGAGAGAAGCAGGCTCCCCACGGAGCAGGGAGCCCGATGTGGGACTCGATCCCAGGACCCTGGGATCATGACCTGAGCCGAAGGCAGACACTTAACCGACTGAGCCACCCAGGCGTCCCTTGTTTTGTTTTTTTAAAGATTTTATTTATTTGACACAGAGAGACAGCAAGAGAGGGAACACAAGCAGGGGGAGTGGGAAAGGGAGAAGTAGGCTTCCCACTGAGCGGGGAGCCTGATGTGGGGCTTGATCTCAGGACCCTGAGACCATGACCTGCGCCGAAGGCAGTCGCTTAACCAACTGATCCACCCAGGTGCCCCTGTTGTCTTGTTTTTAATACCAGTATCTGGGGTGTAGTGGTGTGTTCTCATCCCATTCTTTCCTACCTTGCCCAGGCCCTTGCCCTTGGGTGAGAGGGGCTCACAAGTCTCTCGCCTCAGGTCCCTCCTCAGGCCAGCCTGTGCCTGACTACAGGGCAGTGCTGATTCTTGCCCAGGGTTCAGGAAGACCTGCAAGGGCTCTTCATGGTACCTGCTCCATCCTCCCTAGTTTCTATTGACCTCTCCCTTACACCCCAGGTGTCACCCAAAGTGGATTCTCTGCCATCGCCCCAAAGGAGTCACCGTTTCCCACTCCCTAGAAATTCCTCTCTTTCAGCTTCAACATGTCAACATCCCAGCCATCCCACACTCCCTCTCCGCAGCCCTAACCCCCAAAGAGATTCATTTCTCTTAAACCCCAGCTCTTCATTCATGCCAGCCATGCTTACCAAGGGTGTGTTCTGGGCTGGTGAGCTTTTTTGTTGAGCCCCACAGTAACTTGGCAAATCTTCAGGCACACTCTACCTTCTCTTCTTTGTCAGCTATTTTCTTCCCCCTCCGGGATTGAGAGTACTTTGAAGACGTGTGTGGATTGTTCTAGAGGAACAAAGTCCACTGAACAGAACTTTTCGTGATGTTTTTTCTTTTTAGGCCTGTCAGTGTCACTGGACCCACTTCTTTCAAGGTGGGAGTGGCCTATTAACATAACCCCAAGGTTCACAGGGCCTCAGCATCCTTGACCCTCTGAGCCTTATCAAGTGAGATTTAAATAGTGGCTCAGGATGGATGGGCTAGTGGTCAAACTCAGCTGGCCCAGCCTAAAGTACCCAAACCCAGACAAACACAAAGCAAGCAATTTACACATTCAGCTTCCCTTTCTCCCTGGGAAGAACAAGGCAGAAATACAGGCTCTGCAGTAGGAGTGGGGGTGCCACGGGAGGAGGCAGCGAAGTTCATTAGCCCCCTCATTTGGGGCAAAGGGGATCCGTGTGGTGACAAACAATTGTCCTGGAGGATTTAGGAGGATTTGGCCAAGTGTCCCTGTGGGCCCCAAGCCTCCTCCTAATCCCGTCCACATTTCAGACTACTTAGGATCGCATTAAATGTCAAAGCCTGGCGTTTAGGGAAATATCTACATTTCGTATGCATCGCTCGGGTCAAAAGAAAAGCTGAAACGAACCTTCGAGCATTTGGCGCGGGAGGCTCTCTGTGTGGTCCGGAGTGTGAATGGGGAGGGGGGCCGGCGCCCTCGCGGCCTCCCCGCCCAGGAATGCGGGCTTTTCAGATGTAGAAAATGCTAATGCTTTGTTCCAGCCTCGGCCTCCCGGAGGCGCGGAGGCGCCCGGCCGGATTGTCACAGCTGCATTTGCATGTGAGCGGCCCCTTGTCCCCATCCCCACCCCCATCCCTCCCCTCCCCCCAGCACGGCTGGGCTGAGGACTCCTGGGACTGCAGGAAAGGCCGCCTGCAGATGTCCTCTGCCATCCCTTAATCCCCGACCAGGCCTCAGGTAGCTCTTCTGGAACTTTCTGAACGAATATCTTTTTCCCTGGCACCAGGCAGGTTAATTTTTTTTTTTACTCCGATTTCCATTTTATTTAGCACTTTCAATCATTTCCTATAAAACAACTTATTGGATGAACCATTCACATCTGTGTCGTTGTGGCAGGAACCCTGCGTTCCATGTGACGCTTAGCAAGGACTCCATTTCGCGTTTCCTCCTCAGACTGAGCAGCCGAGGGACCTCAGGTAGCCGCGGGGTGTGTGTGAGAGAGTGTTTTTACGGAGCGGGACACAGCCCACAGGTTGTAGAGGAGGCCGGAGGTCCCGCAGCACGGGCGCACCCAGCGCAGACGCCGTCCGGGAGGCCCCGCGAGGCCCCGGGAGGCCCCGGCAGCGCCGGGCGGACTCGATCCTCGGAGCCCAGGGCGCCACCTGCCGGCGGCCTGGTCAACGCGGCGAGCGAGCCCCGGAGGAGTGGGGATGCTGTCACGCCCGGAGGGCCCCTTCTCCGTCACCCGGCGCAATCGCGTTCCCTGGCTCGAAACCTACCCTCCACCCGAGAGGACCCCGCATTTCCCAGAGCGGAGCTTTAGCTCTGGCCGACACCGGGGAGCCCGAAGATGCGGGCGGCAGAACGGTATCCTGCCCAACACAGTTTCCTTCAATGATTGCGGTGTTTATCTGATTAATTTCTTTTTTTCATTTTACTTACTTTCTTATGTTTATTTAGTTTTTCATTTAGTTTTTTTATTTAGTTTTGTTTATTTTACTTTTTATTTCCTTTATTACTTTTATTTCGTTTATTCCATTTCGTTATTTTGTTTGGTTTGTTATTCACATCCATTTCATTTTACTAATTTTATTTCATTAATTCCATCTATTTTAATTTCTCTTTAGTCCATTACTTAATTTAATTTTAATTTTATACATTTTATGTCATTTAATTTAATCTCATTTGTTTCATTTCTTTATTTGTGGGTGAAAGAAAAAAGTGGATACCTTTTTCATCCTCTTTTGAGGCTTATGTAGTCTCCTGCATCTGAGTTTTGAGAAACAGTGAAAAAAATACTACCTTAGGGGATGCCTGAGTGGCTCAGTCAGGTAAGCTTGTCTGCCTTTGGCTCTGATCATGATCCAGAGTCCTGAGATCAAGTCCCACATTGAGGGGACTTTGCTCAGTGGGGAGTCTGCTTCTCCCTCTCCCTCTGCCTGCCACACCCCCTGCTTGTGCTCTCTCTCTCTCTGACAAATAAATAAATAAATAAATAAATAAAATCTTAAAAAAAAAAAATACTACCTTAGCTAACTACTCAGGATGTTTGTCTCATCTCCACAACCAAATCTGAAAGACCTAAAAGTCCGAGGAAAGGTTTGATACCATAATTGGGCCAGAGAAATGTGTTCATTGGCTGAAAGTCATTAATACATATTTCTCCCATTGGCACAGTGTAAAACACTCATCGTGAGTCCTGACAATCTGATTTCTAAACGCCAAGGCACCTGCTCTCAGCAAGACATACTGCCAGGTATACAGGGGAGAAGTCAAGTTCGGAGCACATAGTCCTAGCCTCAAGAGATCCAAGCCCAATAGAGACAAGGACCCAAGAATTGCAACAAGGCTTCATGGAGAAAGTCTCATTTCAGGTGGGCAGATAGGGGGGGCAGGAGACTGCTGCAGGTGACTGGACCATAGGGGGCACATTCCAGATAAAACCAGAAAAGAAGGTCTCTGTCACATTGCAGAGAGTGTCAGGTGCTGGAGGAAGGGTGGTTTGTATTAGGAGGTAGGCGAGGGGTCTTTCGTCAGGGAAGTCTCAGTTCTCCGACCCTGTGGTCCTGTGGGTTCCATAGAGGGCCTTAGTGCTTGTGAGTCCCCTGAAAGACCATGTACATTACCATGTGTGGCCTGTGTTATTCTGGAGAAGGGGAGAGAGAATAAGTCACTATTTGCTATCGATTCTCTAGAAGGCTTTATGAATTGCATTTCTAAATTTTCACCTTCCCCACTTTTAAGGAAGATTGAACATTTATGTAGAAAAAAATGAAAAAGCTGTTTAATGAACACCTTTATGTCCTAGATCCACCAATTAACATTTGGCTAACATTTGCTTTAGCATGCTTCCCCTCTCTCTTCAACACACATACCTCCAGTTATTTAACTATCTATCTAGTGAACTTTTGAGAGTAAGTTGCAGACACAATGATACTTCACCACTGAATGCCTCAGCCTGTATCGCTAAGAACAGGGCCATTCTCTACGTAACAAAACTCAATTATAGCTCCCAAGAAATTTAACATCGATACGATAATTCTATTTAGTAATACACAATCCATATTTAAATTTTCCCAGTTGCCCCCACAATGCCCTTTATTGCCATTCTCCCCCTTGGTCCAGGAACCACTTCAGGATCCTGCACTGCATTTGGTTGTCATAGGTCCTCTTTTTTTTTTTTTTTTTTAAAGATTTTATTTATTTATTTGACAGAGAAAGACACAGCGAGAGAGGGAACACAAGCAGGGGGAGTGGGAGAGGGAGAAGCAGACTCCCTGCCAAGCAGGGAGCCCGATGCGGGACTCGATCCAGGGACTCCAGGATCATGACCTGAGCCGAAGGCAGTCGCTTAACCAACTGAGCCACCCAGGCGCCCGTCATAGGTCCTCTTTAATTCAGAACATTCCCTAAGCCTTTTTGGTCACTCATGACATCGATAGTTTTGAGGGCTCCAGGCCAGTGGTCTTGGAGAAGTTTCCTCTACCTGGATTCATCTGATTATTTCTTGATGATCGGACGTGCATTTTTGAGTTGGAAGCCCATTGTTGTCATGCCTGATACCTGTCCGGCCCCCAGGCTGAAGCACCTCTGCTCAGAAGCCAGGACTGTGGTTTCTGACAAAGCTTTCTGCTCTTGCTTTCCTGTCTAGATGCCAGCAGCCCTATCTCCACACCAAACTCAAAACAGCCCAACAGGAAAGCACCAAGATGACCAAATTTCCCTGTCTGAAACTGACACATTTTCCAGGTTGAGAAACTCAATTTTCTATTGCCATTTAATTACTGTGGCTTTCATTAGCCCTGAACCCTGGCAAGGGAACAGTCTGGGAGAAAGGGGAGGTGGGCCCAGGCAACAGCCAAAATGCTGCTGGGATCAGGGGAAGTACACGGTGGTGAGGAGCCGCTAGCCGTGGCTCTTCACGCTCAGCCCACATCTGGTGAAATGCTGGCTGGACAGCAGTCTTGAGTTAGGATTATCCCATCTGCGGGTGGGGGCAGATCTTCGGGGGCCTCTAGCTCCCATTAGGGCTTTATGAGTCTGCAAATGGGCAGGGATGGGAGGGGATATAAAGAAAGAAGCCTCCCTCCAATCCTTGGACCCCATAGCCCCTGTTAGCCACGGTCAGTAGTAGGACCAAAGAGCCTGCTCTTGTGGGATTCCTGCTGTCCCCGTGGGAAAGGGCTCCCCGGGAAGGGCGGGGCTGGCAAGGGCCCAGTGAAGACATTGCCCAGGCATGACTCCCAATGAGACGCTCATCACTCAAACTGGGCAAGAGAAAGGTTTCTTTTGGGAGGTGTCCCACTCTGCTTTCTTTCTAATTTGTATGGGATGCATCCACTTGTCTGCCCTCTCTTCCTGGAGCTGGCTCCTGGGAAGGTAGGAAACGCACAGACTCTAGAGCCCAATTACCCGGGTCCAAGTCCCAGGTGTGCTACTTCCTGTGTGACCTTGGGAAACTTACTCTCCTCTCTTGCTACAGTTTCCTTCTTTGTAAAATGGGATTGTAATAATAGGAACCTCAGAGGCCTGTTCGGAAGCTTATGTGAGGTAATACTTGTAAAGCTCTGGGAACAGTGCCTGGCATTTCTGAAGTACCAGGTGAGTGAAGATGAAGGAAGTCAATGCAGGGCTGCTATCCGTGCCACGTGGAGATCGTGAGTCCAGCCCTCCGCGACAGTGTGGGAAAGGAAGAAGGATGGGCTCATGGGAAAGTCTCGAGCGTTGGAACTAGACACTCTTGGGTTCAAATCCCAGCTCTGCCACTTCCTGGCTGTGTGGCTGTGTGCAGGCTGCTTGCCCTCTCTGGACCTCAGCTTCCACGTCTATAACATGAAAGAAGGCTCCCTCTGTAGGGCAGTGTTAAGAAGGGGTGCTTCCCTAGCAAATGCAGCTCAGTAAATGGCCTCTAGTCATTTTAGGAGTGGTTCTTTGAGTTTCTGATTTCTGCCTGTTAAAAAATTCTGATTTCTGCCTGTGGAAGGAATAGTCAGAAGGGGCCTCCCCTGGCCTGATCCTTGCCTGGAGCCTCTGACTTTTCCAGGTTTTCCCTCCTAGAGAAGGAAATGGGCTTTTTCTTCCTTTCTGGCCTTTCATAAAAACAGTGTGAAAACCCCTGAAAAACCCAACAGTGGCTTCATGGATCAGGAATCAGAGGTCACTAGCAGCCCCTCATTTGACCTCTGTCAGCCCCTCAGAGGCCAGAGAAGTGGAGTGGCTAATGGCTAGCCTGGTACTTCTGTGATAATTGTCCTCTCCACTTCAAGTTGGAATGTTTTATAGAGCTCTGAGTATGGGTTGTTTTATCTATTTATCTATCTGTCTATCCATCTATCATCTTTAACTCAAGTCCAGGCTAGGCTGGTCATGAAAACAGAGAGCAGGATTCTGGGAGGAAGTGACAAACTTTGGTCCCTCATCCACTGATTCATTATGTAAAATTCATACCACAGTGGGATTCAAGGCCCCTGGAAACCTGCCTGAGCCAGCAGAAACAGCTAAGGATGGTCTAGATTTTTCTAGATATAGTCTTTTGTATTTGGGGAATTTCAACTATGTTTTAGCTGTTCCAAGATTTTTTTAAAGATTTTATTATTTATTTGACAGTGAGAGAGAGAGACTACAAGCAGGGGGAGTGGCAGGCAGAAGGAGAAGCAGGCTCCCCACTGAGCAGAGCCTGACATGGGGCTTGATCCCAGGACCCTTAACAGACTGAGTCACCCAGGAGTCCCTGTTCAAAGATTTTTTTTAAACAAAAATAAAAAGGTTTTGTTTGTTTGCTTGCTTTAAATGAGAGTGGCTTTCTGAAAGGGTCACGACAAGCGGCTGACTTGGGCCACAGGAGTGGTGTAGGGCTACCCACCGAAAGGATGAGTAGAGGTAGCCAAAAAGGCCGCAGTGGTGGGTTTCCTTTCTGAGAAGAAGGGGATGTTTTCATTATAGACCAAAGTAAAGGTGAGTTCAGGGTGCTGTGTGGCTAGATTTTCCATCCTTCCAAATCCTACTCTGCTTGGAAAAGGTCTTAATTAGTCTAGCGGTCTTAACTTGCCTAGCCAGTGTTTTCTTTTTTTAGAGGGTGATCCTACTGAATTAAAATTCAATTAATCCAACTTTAAGGGCAAGAAAAACTATTTGTGAAAAATCATTAAACAGCACATAAAACCCTTTGAGGAACAGTGAATAGTAGGAGAAGTACAGCCTGGCTTTTGTTAAGGTACTTTGGGCCCAATGAGTTAACTTTTTTAAGGAATTTTAACAAGATGGTGGTCAAAGTGGAATTTGTTCATGTCGTTTATTTAAGGTTTTACAAGGCCCTGAAAGGAGCCCCTCCCCTGGGTCTGGATGAGAAGAGTTTGGTAACAGGGTGGCAAGAGGTAAGATCTTCGGGGGGCATTTGAACCCTGTGAGGAAACAAAACAACTGGCCTGAAAGACGAAGAGGGTGAGGGGGTCTGTCCCAGGTTAACCAGGACAGGAGAGCCAGGGACGCCGAAAGCAGCATGTGCCCTGGTAGGGCCCAAGAAGGCAAAAACAAACGTGCCTAGAAAGGACATTATTAGGACAACCGGTGAAATGTGGATACCGTCTGCAGATTAGGTAATCGGACTGGATCAATGCTAAATTTCCTGATTTTGGTAACTATACTTTGGTTCTGTAAGATAATGTTTGTATGTTTAGGAAATGCACAAGGAAGTGATTAGAAATAGAAGGGTATCCTATCTTCTCCCAAATGGTTCAGAAAAACAATTACATATATAATATTATTTTTTATATATATAATTATATATACACCCACACATAACACAAGCATATACAGTTGGGCCTTGAACAACACGAGTTTGAACTGTGCCGGTCCGCTTACCTCTGTGCAGATTTTTTCCCATTAATACAGTACAGTACTGCAAATGTCTTTTCTATTTTTTTATTATGTATTTCTCTTCTTAATGACATTTTCTTTTCTCTACCTTACTTTATTGTAAGAATACAGTTTATAATCCCTATAACCTACCAAATATGTGTTAATCGACTGTGTATGTTAAGCAGGCTGTGAGTAGTTATATTCTGGGGGAATCAAATGTTATACGTGGATTTTCGACTGCACAGGGGGCGATGCCCCTGACCCCCATGTTGTTCAAGGATGTATACAATACATATTACGTACATGTAACATATAAATATTAACGTATAGGGGCACCTGGGCTCAGTCAGTGGGGCATGTGTTTCTTGATCTTAGGGTCATGAGCTTGAGCCCCACACTGGGCCTAGAGGTTACTTAAAAAAAAAAAAAAATCAATCAGGCTCCTGGGTGACTCAGTAGGTTGAGCGGCTCCCTTCGGCTAAGGTCATGATCCCGGGGTCCTGGGATCGAGCCCCACATCGGGCTCCCTGCTCAGCGGGGAGTCTGCTTCTCCCTCTTCCTCTGCTGCTCTCCCTGCTTGTGCTCTCTGTCAAGTAAGTAAAATCTTAAAAAAAAGATAAATCTATATATAGGCACATAGAGGAGGCAGGGAGAGAGGGAGAGATAATACAAATAAGAGAAAGTTAACATTTAGGGACTCTGGGTGAAGATATATGGGAATTCTTTGGGTTATTATTGTAGTTTTTCTCTACATTTAAAATTATTTCAAAATGCAGAGTAAACAAAAATAAAAATAAGTAAAGCTAAATAAGCTTAAGAAGAGATAAAAGCTGGGGCGCCTGGGTGGCTCAGTCGTTAAGCGTCTGCCTTTGGCTCGGGTCGTGATCCCGGGGTCCTGGGATCGAGCCCCGCATCGGGCTCCCTGCTCAGCGGGAGGCCTGCTTCTCCCTCTCCCACTCTCCCTGCTTGTGTTCCTGCTCTCGCTGTGTCTCTCTCTGTCAAATAAATAAATAAAATCTTTAAAAAAAAAAAAAGAAGAGATAAAAGCTAAAGAAAGAGAGAAAGAAAGGGGGTGGTATATAGGGAAATAAACAAAATGCTCATATCTGAGGACAACATTTATTGGTTTCCTCCTGCCTGATAACACCCGCAGGAGGTGCCAACCGTCTGCTCAGGAATTAGGAATCCCCCGAAGAGAGGCCTGTGACCAGACTGGGAAGACCTAAGGCACCTGCTTCCTGTAGTCACTGAAAACCCATGGTCATCCATGCATCCAGAAGCCATCATTCAATGAAAAGTCACTAGGGCCACTGGTGTCCAGACCAGCGCTTATGCCTTAGCCCCCACCTCCAAGGAGCTGGCCCTTTTATATGGGAGACAGACACATATACAATTACTGCAGTGTGGTTTGACTGAGACCTCTGGCAGCATGAATGTGGGAGTTTGTGTCTAGGTCTGGGGGGGAACCTGCCAGAAATGACTTACTCCCCAGGTGGACACTTGAAGTCTTTTTTTTTTTTTAAGATTTATTTATTTATATGAGCGAGAGAGAGAGAGAGAGAGAGAGAGCACAAGCAGCTGCAGAGGCAGAGGCAGAGCGAGAAGCAGGCTTCCGCCGAGCAGGGAGCCCGATGCGGGGCTCCATCCCAGGACCCCGGGATCATGACCTGAGCCGAAGGCAGACGCGTAATGACTGAGCCCCCCAGGCGCCCCTTAAAGTCGGTTCTGAAGGCTGAGTAGAAGTGGAGGGGACAGTCTGCCAAGCACAGAGGCCACTCACTATAGCAATGTTTCAGCAAGTGCACACGGAGCAGAGGCGACGGGCTGGAGGCTGGACAGCTGAGTCACTGTTGAAAGGCTTAGAGGAGGTCAGGGTTTCTGAGCTGGGATTTGAAGAGGAGATTGCCACGGGTGTGTGAAAACGATTACACACAGACGGAGGGAGTGTCTGGTACAAAAGCACAGAGGTCAAGAACGAGCAAATCCCAAGGCGAGGGCTGGTAAACACCTGGAGCCCATGAGTCTGCACAGGTGGGGTTGTGCAAGGTGTTTGCTTCTCACCTGGGCCTGCATGCAAGCATGTCAGGCTTCAGCCTGTAGCCCCACGGTCAGGGGCAACCCAGGAAAACAGCGTGACTTTACATTATTTATAACCGAGGGAATTTCGTGGAGAGATTTGGCTGGACAGGTGATGGGACCCAGAGGTCAGCTGGAGCAGGAAGCTGTTGCCACTTCTTGCTGGAGGGTCAGAGGTCAGGGCTCACCTGCTGGAAGCTGAAACCACACTAGGCCCGAAGCTGGAGCCACAGAAGAGATGCAGCCACCGCCGGAGACTGGAGTTGCTACCCAAGGCGGAGAGAGAGAGGAGGGGAGAAATACCCTGCTGTGTCCCTTCTCCCCACTCTCCAGTCCCCTAACAGCCTCTTACTAGCCAAACCCGGCCGGAAAGGCACTGACTCAGGAGCCTCGAGAGTACAGCCAGGATCCGCATCTGTACTTTGGGACACGACCCAGGCAGGGAAGGGCGAGAACAGGTCTGAGGGCACACAGGCCTGTGCACAAGGAGCCTTCTCGGGGTCTCCCCAGGAATGGTTTTTCGTCCTGCCCATAAATTGTGCAATCCTTTTGGTACTAGTACCAGCAAAAACCAGTTCAACCCCCCAGTATCACCCTTTATCCAGCTGCTCGGGCCAAAAACTCTGGAGTCACCCCCACTTCCACTTCTTCACTTTTGTCTTTCTCTTATCCAGCCCATGAGGAAATTCACCCCTTCTCTCCTTGTTCCCTGACCCAGTTTTGACTTACACCACCAATCATGAGAAGACAAGTATACTCCACGTTCATTCATGTGTACACGGTCTTCTCCTCCTTCAAGGTGCAGTCCCAAAGTCTGGCACACAGTAGGTGCTCATTAAGGGAATCCACCTGTTGCCTCATTCCCTCACTGTATTCACTTGAATGAGTCACTCCACTGGCTAGTTGGCAGGCAGGCTGGAGTTCGGCCGTCCCGCACAGCCTCACATGTCTGACATTAGGCCAGCCATGCCAGGGGCAAAGGGGCTATCTGGGCCTCCTCCAACAGGCTGGCCTAGGTGGTCACAGGGGCTCAAGAGCAGTGAGAGGGCTAAGCTTCCAAAGCTCAAATACTTTCAGGTTTCTACTTATGTCATGTTTGCTACTGTCCTATTAATCAAAGCAAATCATATGGCTGTGCCCAGAGTCTTTGTGAGAGGGTACTACCAGACGACATGAGCACGGGGGGGCACGGACAACTTGGGGACCACCATTCCTATAATCTCTCTCAACAGGAGAATATGGTAAATTTCAGAACAGAGTGAACAGCTAATGTGCAGTGAGTGGGAGGTGGCAGGGTGGAGAAATGACTTCTGACCCAGGGTTATGGAAAAGCAGTGGACTCTGAGTCAGCTTTTATAGGATAGATGGATTTGGATGGATGACGCAGAGGGTGAGGATATTTCAGATGATATAGCATCAGAGTGCTTAGAAAAAGTATATTTAGCAGTAATAGTCATTTTCTGGGCTTTTCTATGTACGAGGCTCTGAGCTACTTTTAAAAAAATTATTATTATTTCTTAAAGATTTTATTTATTTGAGAGAGAGAGACAGAGATAGTGACAGAGAGCATGAGTGGGAGGCAGGGTGAGGGAGACGGAGAAGCAGACTCCCCCTTGAGCAGGGAGCCCGATGTGGGGCTCGATCCCAGGACTCTGGGATCATGACCAGAGCTGAAGGCAGATGCTTAACCAATTGAGCCACCCACGCGCCCCTTATTATTATTTTTTAAAGATTTTATTTATCTACTTATTTGAGAGAGAGAGAGTGAGCAGGTGGGGGTGGGTGGGAAGGAGTAGGGGGAGAGGGACAAGCGGTCTCTCATGCTGAGCATGGAGTCCAACTCGGGGCTCGATCCCATGACCCTGAGATCATGACCTGAGCCAACACCAAGAGTCAGATGCTCAACCGACTGAGCCACCCAGGAGCCCCATGAGCTAAATACTTTTAAAGCATTATCTCATTTAATTGTCATCATCATCCGGAAAGCTAGGATCTATCTTTACCCCAATTTTATAGAAAAGGAAAACAAGGCCTAGAGAAAGATTTTTTAGATCACCAAAAGCACAATCCATAAAAGAATAAATCAATAAATTTAATAAATTGGACTTAATAAAATTCATAATTAACACAAAGGAGAATGAAAACAGTTGGAACAGACTAGGAGAAAAAATCTTTGCAAAGTATGTATCTGATAAAGGAGTTATATCCAAAATACATAAAGAACTCTCAAATAATAAGAAAATACTCAATAATAAAACAACACCCCCTCCCCCAAAAGGCCAAAGCTTGCTTATTTATTTATTTATTTATTTATTTATTTATTTATTTATTTAAAGATTTTTATCCAGGGGCGCCTGGGTAGCTCAGTCGTTAAGCGCCTGCCTTCGGCTCAGGTCATGATCTCAGGGTCCTGGGATCGAGCCCTGCATCGGGCTCCCTGCTCCTCAGGGAGCCTGCTTCTCCCTCTCCCATTCCCCCTGCTTGTGTTCCCTCTCTCACCGTGTTTCTCTCTGTCAAATAAATAAATAAATAAAAATCTCTAATATAAAAAAATAAAGATTTTATCCATTTACTTATTTGACAGAGAGAGCGAGCATAAAGCAGGGGGAGTGGCAGGCAGAGGCAGAGGGAGAAGCAGGCCCCCCGCTGAGCAGAGAGCCTGATGCGGGGCTCAATCCCAGGACCCTGAGATCATGGCCTGAGCTGAAGAAGGCCAAAGCTTTGAAAAGACACTTCCATGATCTGCAAATAAACATACGAAAAGAAGCTAAACATCTTTAGACATTAGAGAAATGCAAATTAAAACCACAATTAGGGGCGCCTGGGTGGCTCAGTCAGTTAAGCCATTGACTCTTGATTTCACCTCAGATCACGATCTCGGGGTGGTGGGATCGAGCCCCTCATCAGAGTCCACACTCTGCATGGAGTCTGCTTGAGATCCTCTTTCTCCCTTTCCTTTTGCCCCTCCTTCCACTTGCACACATGCTTGCGTGTTCTCTCTCTCTAAATGAATAAAATCTTAAAAAGGAAACACACACAATTAGAGACGATATGCTTGTATTACAACGGCTAAAATTAAATTAAAATACAAAACTGACCATACAAAGCTTTGGTGAGGATGTGGACAAAACTGAACCTCCCTGTTAGAAATGTAAAATGGTACAAACAATATTTAAAACCATTTTATAGTTCCTTGAAAAGTTAACATACACCTATCCTTTGACCCAGCCATTCCACTCATAGGTATTTTCCAAGAGAGAAGATACGCTCCTCCAAACAAAGACTTGTATTTGAATGGTCATAGCACCTTATTTGTAATAGCCAAAACTTGAAAATAACCCAATGACCATCAGCAGATGAATAAATTAGCAAATTGTAGTACATCCACACAATGGAATACTGCTCATCAATAAAAAGAAATGAATTACTGATTCACATAACAACTCAGATTAATCTCGAAGTCATGCTAAATGAAAGAAGCCAGATTCCCACCCCCCCAAAAGTACAAATTGTACAGAAGAATATATATTATATGGTTCCACTTATATAAAACTCCAGAAAATGGAAATTGACCTTTAGTGACAGAAGGCTGAGGAGTGGTTGCTGCGGAGATATTCAGTGGAGGGATTATTAAGGGGCTCAAGAAAACTTTTGGGGGTGAGATATACTCATCCTCGTGGTGTGGTGATGGGTTTACAGAAATATCTGAGTCAAAACTTGTCAAATTGTATACTTTAAGTGTGAATAGTTTGGGATGCCTGGGTGGCTCAGTCAGTGAAGTGTCTGCCTTCGGTTCAGGTCATGGTCCCGGGGTCCTGGGATCGAGTCCCAGATCGGGCTCCCTGCTCAGCGGGGAGTCTGCTTCTCCCTCTGCCTGAAGCTCCCCCTGCTTGTGTTCCCTCTCTCGCTATGTCACTCTCTGTCAAAAAAATTAATTAAATCTTAAAAAAAAATTTTATTTATTTGTCAGAGGGAGAGAGAGAGTGCACAAGCAGGGGGAGCTGCAGGCAGAGGGAGAAGCAGACTCCCCGCTGAGCAGGGAGCCCGATCTGGGACTCGATCCCAGACTCCCACTCCCCCTGCTTGTGTTCCCTCTCTCGCTATGTCTCTGTCAAATAAATAAAAATCTTTAAAAAAAAAAATGTGAATAGTTTATTCATTGTATATCAATTATACCTCAGTAAAGCTGTTGTAGAAGAAGAATCTTAGGGACATTAATTTGACAGAGAATATGGAATAGGCTGGAGTGGGAGTGTCCTAATTATTTCTTGCTATGTAACAAATGACCCCAAAATTTAGTGGCTTAAAACAACCACCATTTAATTTTATTTCCCAACTTTGTGGATCAGGAATTCAAAGTGGCTCAGCTGAGTAATGCTCTGTGGCATCAACTTGGTGGCATTCAGGTTGGCATGGTCTGGAAGATCCAAGATAGCTTCACTCACTTTCCTGGCACCGTGGCAGGAGTGGGTGGGAGGCTAGGCTCTGGGCCCCTTTCCTTCTCCATGGGACTCTCCAAGAGGGACGTCAGACTTCTTACATGGTGGCTCAGGCTGCAAGAGACAAAGGTGGAAGCTGCCAGTTCTTTTTTTTTTTTTTTAAAGATTTTATTTATTTATTTGTGAGAGAATGAGAGAGAGCACATGAGAGGGGGAAGGGTCAGAGGGAGAAGCAGACCCCCTGCCGAGCAGGGAGCCCAATGCGGGACTCGATCCAGGGACTCCGGGATCATGACCTGAGCCAAAGGCAGTCGCTTAACCAACTGAGCCACCCAGGCGCCCAGAAGCTGCCAGTTCTTTTAAAGACTGGGCCCATCAGTCGTTAAGCGTCTGCCTTCATTCAGCTCAGGTCATGATCCCAGGGTCCTGGGATCGAGCCCTGCATTGGGCTCCTGGCTCAGTGGGGAGCCTGCTTCTCCCTCTGCCTGCAGCTTCCCCTGCTTGTGCCTTCTCTCTCTCTCTGACAGATAAGTAAATAAAACCTTAAAAAAAGACAGTGGGTCTGAAGCAGTTGAATTTGGGTGTACATAGATAGGTGGTGGGCAGGGCTTGTGCTGAAGCGAAGAGTGACAGAAAGGGAGGTTTGAGACAGAGCAGAGAGATCCTTGGTTGTCAGGTTAAACAGTTTCAGTTAACTTTTCGGTAAAGGGGAGCCCTTGAAATCTGGAGCAGGTGGAATGAGTGAGGGTGAGGGTTAGGCTGAAAAAGGGAAATTTAAATGGCATAGAGATTTTTCAGCTACAAAATGAGAGAGCATCTGGAATAAGAAGCCGCTCAGGCTTAACAGTATGTACTGATTTAGACATATTTTGATTTTCTGCTATGTTCATCTTAAAAACAACTTTTGTTGTTTTTTGCCCCCTTATGAAAGACACACATTTCGTTTTAGAAAACCTAGGCTGGAAGCTTAGCGTCAACATGGTGGGCCACAGGCAGCTGCAGTGGGGCCTGGAGCAGAGAGTGAGGAGCAGAGAGTGATGGGAGAAGAGATGGCACCTCTGTTAGGGAGGGAAGAACACGATTGGTTGTATGAGACAACGGAGGCCGGTGGAAGGCAGTGATGAGGCAATGATAGATTTAAGTGGTAGGCACTCTGCGGAATAACGATGATACAAAGCTAATATTTAAATGTGTGCTTGAGCATTTACATGTGATTGGTGCTATACTAAGCACAGTACACTTAGTAGCTCATTGATCCGTGATGAACTAGGTGTTTGCACCAGTTACAAGCATGAGAAATCTGAGGTGCAGGGATTTAACGAACTTGCTCAAGGTCACACAGTAAAGAGTGGAGGAGCTGGGATAGAAGCCTAACTGAGCTCTGCACTACTTTTAACTACCAAAGCTACATACTGATTTTTTACCTTTCGTATGTACATTTCAAGTATCTCTACTGTAATCTATAAATTTCTAGGTGACTAGAGCTTACATTATATCATCTGATTTGCTGCTATTCTGAACTCGGGGTTGTTGGAAGCAGCTGACACACTTCTGTCAAATGATTTCAAGGCCAGAGTCAGGGTAGAGTCAAGAGTTGGCCAGGTGCATAGAACTCCACCCCCCACCCCAACTGGCAGGATGCAGGCAATGATTCAACAGTGTCTGTTAAGCTGGTACACCCCCCCACCATGGCTCAAAATAGTAATAGTGATGTAATATTTGTTTAATGTCTAAAAAGAATACTCTGGTGACTTATGTACTTAAAAATTATGTAAATGCACCCTCAGGATGCTGGTGAAAGGTGCAATTTTGACATCAGAAAAAGAGGATGCATCAAATATTTAATTAAAGGACCAGATGAAAAAAGCAGTTGATGGAAATGTGGTTTAGCCACCCCACCCCCTCACCTCACCCCCAAGTCTGAGAAAGCAGCAAAGTCTAGTGTCATCTTTGAAAACAAAATATGAGTACAGATGAATTTAAGAAAAAAATGCAAGTTTACTCTCTACATAATTTTCGGGCTGGTTTCTTTTAAAAAGTTGCTATTAGAAAACAAATGATTTATTTTCAGGATTCAGGAATGTATTTATACTCCCTTTCTAATGTTACCTATGGAGGGAAAACTGGAAGCCTGCTTGCTCCTCCCTTGCTAAAAGAGGGTGTTTATTAGCTAGGATGGCAATGAAAAATTTAATACTAGTTTATAGCAGGGGACTGTCTTGGGCCTTTCATCTGGATATGTGGCTCTTATTCCTCCCATGGATAAGCTCTAGCCTTAGAAAGTCTAATCCTAATTTGTTCTGTATCACTATACCATATTTAAAAAAACTCAACTATATTTCTATACAAGTGGGGTTCATTAGTTGTTTTAAAGATCACCCTCTTTCCTGCCTAGGTAAATGGTCTTAATAGAAACTAGGAATGTGCTACTTTAAAATTTTACACTGCAGCCCTGTTTCCTGGCAATGTCCTGTCAATTCAAGAAAGGAAAGAAAGGGAAGCTACTTCATGATGAGAAATCAAAGTTTTTCTCCCTTCTCTTTTTCTTTTCTTTTTGATTTATTCTGAGCAATTGTCCCCAGGAAACTAACCCACCAACCGCTGTCAAGTTTGATTCCTGTTCCTGGAGTGACACCTTCCTGCTCCTCCAGGATGTCTCAGCTGGATTTTCATCTTGGTCATCCACTTGCAAACTATCTTAGAGTCTTAGGACAGGGAAGACTACTTTGTAGAGTTTTTTCTCCCCCCTTGGCATCTTTTTTTTTTTTTTTTAAACCTTTTTAGATGCTGGAGGGTGGGGCCAACCAACAGAGAGTCAGCAGGGCTGGCCTATCCCTTTTCTGACCCTCTGGGGCCATCTTCCTTCTGGCAATTCTCTTCCCCCATCTGTTTTCCTCTTGTTCTTGTTTAAAAAAAAAAAAAATTTAAAAACAACCAAAGAAAGGAAAAGAAACAAACCCTAGAAATACAACACCTCTGGAGCAAGGCCAGCATGGTAGAAAATTCTATAGGAGTGTGTAGATTCATGTGGTAGCATGTACATGTTTACACGCAGCTCTCAGATTATGGAAGAAACTCATATTGGCAGTAGATGGTAGCAAGAGAAGTTCCTCCCTAATCTTTAAAGAATCAGATGTTTCCTTCTCCTTCAGTGGCAGAGAAGGAGATTTGTTTTGTGTTTCTTCAGTTTTGTTGAGATACAATGAACATGTTTTGGTTTTATGTGATAGTTTTTGCACTCTTCACGCAGTTCAGTGAATGCTCCCTGAGCTTAGATTTGCGCCAGGTGCTGAGCGGAGCACTTCTAAGAGCAGCTGAGGACCTGGGCCTTCGTGGTGCAGCTGCCAGGCTCTTCCTCCACCTGGAAGCTCTTTCCATCTCAGGGCAATACTTGGGCTTCAGGATGGATTCGTCCCTTTAGGGAGGGGGTTTCTGCAGCCTGAGTCCTTTGACACATTTGTCCAGCTGGTTGATTTGAGAGCTTTCCAGGTTGATCTTTCCCTGGTAAACTCCCTGAATCTTGATGCACAAATTCAGAGGAGGAGCTGGGGATGTTTATATAGTTGTTGGGTGTTTTTTTTTTCCCCTTGTTATCTTTTTATTTATGCTGGACACCAAGTTATTTTTTCTTTTTATTGAAGTACAATTTACACAGTGAAATTTTGCACAGATCTTAAATGGCAGATTTACAAGTTTTGACAAATGTATACACCAATGATATACTTCTATTTCAGTACCCCAGAGGGTTTCCTCATCCCCCTTCCCAGTCCAAGCCCCTTACTCCCAAGGATATTTTTCATATATCTCCACAGCTTAGTTTTGGCTTGTTCTAGAATTTCCTGTAAATGGAGTCACACAGGATGAACTCTTTGGTGTTTGGCTTTTTCCTCATATCACGATGTTTTTTGGGATTCATCCAAGTAGTTGCCTGTACAAGTAGAACCCAAGATGTCACTAACAGCTTGACAGTGTTAGATGGGGACCATTGTTCCACCAGTTGGCCTGGTATGTGGCCCTCTCTGCTCCTCTAAGTCAGTCTCTTTCCAGGGCCAACCAAGTCCCTCTCCCAGGCAGCCTCAGACACCACCCAGATGGCCGCGGGGCCGTCACCCGGGTGGCCTCCCCGATAGCTGCCCTCTGCCCCCCACCCCTATTATAACTCAAAAGGAAACTGGCTCCTCTGCAGATCAGAATTCAGATTCGTTAAATTCCACGCATCCAATTGCACACGAGTGTGTGTTTTGGTGTTGCTATGCAGAGTCCTTAAGAAAACGTAAAAAGGGGGAAAAAAAAACGTGGGGGGAAACCCAGACCTCACTGGCAGTGGATTTCAGACTCTGTTGAACCAGGATTCAAAATGCAATCTTTTCTTTTTTAACGGAAGAGTCGCTCTCAGCTCCTCGCTCGGAAGGTTTCAAAGGTCGTCACACCGCAGCCCGGGGGCGTTCATCTCCCTAGCGGCCTGGAGAAGGGAGGAGGTTGGAGGGAGGAGGGAGGGAGCACACAAAAGCGAGCCGTGCCGAGAGGGCTAATGTTTCCTGTTTGCCTGGAACCCCCTCCCCTGTGTCCCCTCCCCCAGCCCCCTCCCAGCACTCGGGCGGAAGTGAGTTTGCTCCTTTGGAGATTAAAAGGATTCCGAATTCCGATCAGTCCCAATAACGCGTACTGAGAGGAGAGAAGAAGGAGGAAGAGGCGGCAAAGCAGAGAAAGAGGGGGCACGCGCGCGCGTGCACGCACTCAGCCCGAATTGGGGGAGTTGTGCAAAGCCCCAGGAGGCCAGAGCGCACGGCGCGAGCAAAGGCCGGTAGGCGCAGCGCGGCCGGGGCCACCCGAGTCTTGCTCGGTGACTCGTTTCAGGAAGAAGATGACGCGGGCCAGCAGCGTTGGCCACGCGGCTCCCGAGCTCACCGAGCTGGGCCGTTGCCGGTTCCACTGATTCCAGCGCGCCTCGGAGGAGGCTCCGTCCCCGCAGCTCGGGATCGGAGGGGGGACCAAGGCGAGGGCGAAATGGCCCGATGACAAAGGAAATGTGATCCCCCTTCGCCGCCAAGGTTTCAGAGAGGACGGACGTGAGGAGGAGGAGGGGCGCGGGGCGCGCGCGGAGCTCGGATAGCATTGCACGACGGCTCGCGCGGAGCGGGCAGCGGGTACATCTAATATCTTCCTGCCGATGAATAATTCAGGACGGCCCGCGGGGACCTGCGGCCCCGCGCTGCAACGCGGCTAAACCCGAGGGGAAGGAGCGCGCGCGGGAGGCGCCAAGGCCGGGCGAGGCGGGGGCACGAGGGCCCGGGGCCGCGTGGGGCGCGCGTGCGTGTTAAGCGCCGGCAGCCGCGGCCGCGCTAGGCGGCGCGCGGGAGAATCGAGGCGCGTGGGACGCGCGTGCGTACTACACGCGTGCGGCCGCGGCCGGGCCCCCACTAGCTGCAGCTGCGGCGGGGCCGACCGCCCTGCAGGGGAGGCCGCGTCCGGCCGTGCGCAAGCCCCGAGCGCTGCACGCCGGGCCACCCAGGAGCCCCTGGCCGCCGCGTCATGCGGCGGGGCAGCCGGCGTCGCGCGGGGGGACACGGGCTTGGCGTCGCGCCGCTCCCGCCTTTACTAGTTTGGGGACCTTTCCTCTCCCAAGAAGAGACTAACTAAATCTGTTGAAAGAAGAGCAACGCACCAAATACTCGCGGAACCAAATTCTGCTTCACCCGCCGGGACTGGGATTGCACAGCAGACTCGACTTTGGGGGACTTAACCTCAGCTAGGGACAACTACGCTCCCGCTGCTCCAGGGAGTCCCTCTGACCTCCCTGCCCCCGCTCGCCCCTCGCGTGTCGGGACTTGTTCCGGCGCTCCGGCTTCGAAAGGCACGCAGCCTCCGCGTCCTCCGGGGGGAATCTGTGTCGCCTCGGGATAGTGGCATTTGATGCCCGCAGCGTCGGGGCTGGCAGCGCGCGGGCCGGGCGGCTCTGGAGCCGGCTCCTGGATCGCAGGCCCGATCGATGCATTTTTCTGAGTGAGTCGGCGGCTCCCTCCCACCCACCTCGGCCGTTTTCTCCTATCCTCCTCCTCTTCCTCTCTGGTCTCCTCCCTCCTCCGAGTCGGCTTGCAAATGGCTTCGTTCCCCGAGACCGACTTCCAGATCTGCCTGCTGTGCAAGGAGATGTGCGGCTCGCCGGCGCCGCTCTCCTCCAACTCGTCTGCGTCGTCGTCGTCCTCGCAGACTTCCACGTCGTCGGGGGGCGGCGGCGGGGGTCCGGGGGCCGCGGCGCGCCGCCTGCACGTCCTGCCCTGCCTGCACGCCTTCTGCCGCCCGTGCCTCGAGGCGCACCGGCTGCCGGCGGCTGGCGGCAGCGCGCCGGGAGAGCCCCTCAAGCTGCGCTGCCCAGTGTGCGACCAGAAAGTAGTGCTGGCCGAGGCGGCGGGCATGGATGCACTTCCCTCGTCCGCCTTCCTGCTCAGCAACCTGCTCGACGCCGTGGTGGCCACGGCCGACGAGCCGCCGCCCAAGAACGGGCGTGCCGGAGCCCCGGCGGGCGCGGGCGGCCACAGTAACCACCGACACCACGCGCACCACGCGCACCCGCGCGCGTCCGCCTCGGCCCCGCCGCCACTCCCGCCGGCGCCGCCGCCGCCCGCGCCTTCCCGCTCTGCGCCCGGCGGCCCGGCGGCCTCTCCGTCCGCGCTGCTGCTGCGCCGGCCTCACGGCTGCAGCTCCTGTGACGAGGGCAACGCGGCCTCGTCGCGCTGCCTGGACTGCCAGGAGCACCTGTGCGACAACTGCGTCCGCGCGCACCAGCGCGTGCGCCTCACTAAGGACCACTACATCGAGCGCGGCCCGCCAGGTCCCGCCGCCGCGGCCGCCGCGCAGCAGCTCGGCCTCGGGCCGCCCTTCCCCGGCGCGCCCTTCTCCATCCTGTCGGTGTTCCCCGAGCGCCTCGGCTTCTGCCAGCACCACGACGATGAGGTGAGTGCGCGGGCGGCCTCCTCGGGGGCTGCGCCGGGGAACGGGGGCTTGTGTCCAGCGAGGACACGCGTGCTTGCTCGCCAAGGACCTCCGGACCGGTCCCAGAGCGGGCGGGGGGCGTACTCTCTGGATTGCTTGTTTTTCTTTTGACTACGTGGCGGTTGTTGCCACCAAGTGGGTCATTGCCTGCGAAGTGTGTGTGTAGAAGTCTGGCTTTGGTGTGCTTGCTGCGAGGGAGGGACCGCGGGAGAGTTCCTAAACGTGGAGCCCCCCCTTTTCCGTATCTAATTTTCTGTGTGGCAAATTGTGGCAACGGTTGTCTCCAACCAACATGAGCTGGGAGAAGCTAGGGTGTGCGTGTGCGTAGAGCTGGTCTCCGTGTGCGAGGGTTCCCGGAAGCCCCTTACCTTGATGGTTCTCAAGGTTTGAGAACACCCCTTCTTTATGGATTTTGATGTCCTCATTTCTGTTTGACAAAGCGCGCAAGCTGTTAAGATGCGGGATGGAAGGGTGTCTGTCTGTATCTGTTTAGATGTGGTTTCCTTGTTCAGGTACACTCCAGGCCTTCCAGACTACTGGGTGCCCTTCCTTTATCGTATTTTCTCATTTTTGTTGGTCCAACTCGTAGATTGTGGGCTTTTAGGTAAGGTATGAGCCGGGATGGAGATGGCTGTGTGGGTGTGGAGTGCGTGTGTGACGCCCTGATTTCCACGTGCGCGCTTGTGTGAGGCGGAATAGGGGGACCTTGCCCATTGACCTACCCGAGCTGGGAGCCCCTTGGGCCGCTCCACCCTGCCCCGACTTCGATCCCTGCAGGAACTGGTTTCCCTGGTTGGGGAGGTGTCTCCAACCCGCTTAGACCGGGGCTCGACTTTCGTGGAGAAAAGCCAGACCCAATTGCAGAGGCTCGAACCCGGGGGGGCGCAGGGTCCGAGGGTTGCACTGCAACCTTCGGGTTTGAGTTCGCTGTTTTGGCGAATAAACCTTTCTTTCTCATTCTTCACACCGTGTGAGACCTTCCACTTACCTGAGCCCACTACAGTAAGGGACCAAAAATTTTGAGGAGCGGGCTCTGCTGGGGAGGGTCGTTAATATAAACCATCTACCTGTAGACCCGTGAGATGTGGTGTGTGTAGTCGCTATGGTCTTGCCTTGGAGGGAAAGCAGATGGCAGAGGTTTTAAAAATCCTAGTGGGAGTTGCTGTCTGCGAGTTGGAGCGAGCGTGCTGGTACCGAGCAAGGCAGAGGCTTGCACATCGCAGCCTTTTCTCCTCCTAACCTGTTATTTGGGGAAGAGGGCGGAGCTATTGCCTGATGGCTTTAAGCCGGCGTCTCCTATTGGAAAAAAGTTGAAATTCTAATCTACTTGTTGTGGGCGCCGCATTTTAAGTTTCCTTCTAGGTATTAAGCTAGGGGGCATTCTTTTCCTTCGTTTTTAGGCATTGAGTAGACTCATCTTAAAAGTTTCCACATTCGTTGGGTGAATGTATTATGTTCTTTTCATCACTTTTAGAAAAATGAATGATTGAGCTAAATACGGATCTTGAAGCTCAGGAATGAAAAGATGGAGTCAAATCACTTGAAGATTAGGGTCAAATGGGGGGGAGGGGGAGGCAGTGAAGGGAGGGAAAGAGCGTCTTGAATCCGCCACAGTTTCCCTCCTGGGAGGGGCCGTTGATTGAATTCTCCCTCCCAGCAGTTGAGTTTAAATGTCAGGTTTTATTTATATTCCCAGTTAAAGATCCACATTCGTTTTATTTGGGCTAAAACAGAAGATGCTCAGTGTTGCCAGACTTGTAAAAGGCTTATACTTGTAAAACATTTATACACTTTTAAAATTATAGAACTGTTCAAATGGTGTGGGAGAGTGTAAAGTGAGAAGTGAAGCGCCCCTTGCCCTGGAGGTTCCTGGATGCCCTGAAAATTCACTTTGTAAGTTGTGCAATACTAGGTTGCATTTTGGCAAAGACATTGAGAGATTACATTGTTAAACTAAATATTCTTTAGAATTTTTTAAAGATTTTATTTATTTATATTGACAGAGAGAGAGACAGCGAGAGAGGGAACAGAAGCAGGGGAGGCGGGAGAGGGAGAAGCAGATTTCCCGGGGAGCAGGGAGCCCAATGCGGGGCTCGATCCCAGGACTCTGGCATTATGACCTGAGCCCAAGGCAGACCCTTAACGACTGAGCCACCCAGGTGCCCCTGAAATTTTCTGTTTCGAGCAGAATTGTGCTTCCCCTCAGTTACTCATTTAAAGAAGAAAACTTGGAAATTAATTTTTATACCTTTAATCATCTCTGCATTTAGAATGCTAGATTTGAGTTTAAAGGTGACAAACCAATGCTGGGGAATAAAGGACCCAAGTGTTAGAGAAAGCACCAGGTTCAAATAGGGGTCCCACTCACAAATTCTTTCTTCCCTTCTAAGAAAATGATCGGTAATTGTTTGGGAATACTGTTCTTTTAAAAAACCATTCCTCTGACTGGGAAAGGAGCATGAAAGCACTTTGGAAGGTGACTGTCTTATATTTGATGTGATGGATGGAATCTCTAAACCCAGGTATTTTTCTGTATTTGTAATCTACCTCGATTTTGATAATGTTCTTTACTGAGTTGCCTTCTGTGTCAACAGGCTCCATTAAATAATTCAGGGTTCCCCTGCCTTACAGTGATGCCACCTGACCTTGGGAAGGAGGCTGGGACCCTGGGTTTTCCCCCTTTTCATTTTAGGGAGGGTGCCTCCAACAGTTGGACACCCCGGGATGCTGAGGCAGCCAGCAGGGTCTCTTTCCCCACCGCTTTCCTTAAGAATCCCTCTGGAAATGGCTCCTCAGGATTGACAAGGTGGTATTTTGAGAACTTGGTTTTAAAATGCAGCTGCAAAACCTTAAGGGAATTGGGTTTTCCTACAAAATGATAAAGGAATTGTGGCTCATTTAAAAAACGTAGATTGGGTTTTTCGCTAGTTTTGTGCCTCCGTGGTCAGTTGAAAGGCCTGCGGCGCCAGGCCGGAGGGGCAGGCAGGCCGGGAAGTGCGGGCCCGCGGGCCCGGGGCCGCTGGCCTCGCGGCCGTCAACACAGGCGGGGGCCCGGGAGGCGGAGGAGGCGGCGCCGCTGTGGGCCTCCGCCGCGACAGGGCCAGCCTCGGGCCGCCTCCGTTGTGGGGGCGCGGGGGGACGGGGGTCGCTCCTCTCTCCGCGGGCACCCGAGAAAGCGTCCTCGAGAAAAGGGGGTGCACGCATTTTGGGCGAAGAGTTAAGGAGTTAAGTGCGTCTTGAGCGTGCTGCGCCGGCTGCTTGAGGAGTGCCTTTATTTATTGTATTATTGATGTATAGGATGTGAGCCCTTTGCTGCCTTGGCGGCGACCCTGGAAACACATATCTCGGCTTGGGGGCGGCCAGGGTGTGTGTGTTGCGTGTCGAAGGGCTGGGCATCAGCATTCTGTAAATGGCAGGAAGTAAAGTGGGGTCCGAGCGTGTTCTGTCCCCAGGAAAGGCCCTGTCACTAGCGATGTGGGGCGGTGGGGGTGACACAGTTGCCATCTTGAGCCGAGGGAAACATTGTAGTTCAGCCCACCGACGATGGCAATATTGTTCCCAGTTAGGGCCGCGGGAGCGGATTTTCCTGATTCTCCAGGATGGAAAATGGGGTACAGGTGCTGTTATAATTTATATTTAGTCCCTGCTTTGGGCTTAAAAAAAGAAAGAAAAGGAAAGGAAATAAAAGCAGCTTTCTAGAAATGTAAGTTCTAGAATTACAACCCAATATCCTGAATATTGACCCATCCATCCTAGGCTTGGGGACTGTCTTTTCCTAGGAAACCACTCAAAACCACTTTGAGGAAGGCTGTTTGCTGCCTTACAATAATGCTTGTGGAATGAATTCTTGTCTTGTATCTTATTTTGAATAAGTCATGGTGAATGGGGACATCACCCAACCAATATATTCTACATTCCTAGAGTCTATAAGTTTTTTCAGGCATGCATCCCCAGTGTAAGCATGTTTTAAAACTATGTGTATGTGCTATGTAAATTACAAAATGTATACCAAAGGACATTTTGTAAGGACAAGAGGAAAAAAATGAATAGAAATGTGTGTTCTAGTATTTCTGCACCCCATCTTTCTACCTGCTCTTAATGATTTGGTGGATATATGTCTGCTTAACACATACATGTCTGTTTGCCAGAAAACCAAACTTTCCATACATACCTTGGAAATAATTGGGGCTTGATGCTTTGAATCCATTTCAGCAGGTGGATGCCTATAGGTTGAAGTCTCTTGAATTAAAAAATGCTTGGTGAAGATCTATGGAAGAGAAATGTTCATTATTGATACCTTAATTCCTTAGCCTTGAATGTAATCTGTGGGCTTTTTAAATTTGAGCTGAGGAATGTGCCCAGCCTTCCATTAAAGTGCATAGGGATGGATTTTATCAACATGGATCCCGGGAAGTGGGTCATGGCTAGTTCGGCAAGCCTGTGCTCATAAGGTTACCCCACAGGCATAAGCTCATCTAAAAGGTGCTAGTAATATTTGAGGTGGTGTGGTATCAGCAGTCTGGGGAACCTTTTGTGACTGCTTTTGCTTCCTAAAAAGTAAACTAGACTAGTTTTAGGGTTGCATAGACTTGCTTTTGTTTTGGTCTGTAAAATTTTTATTTCCAATGCTCAGAAATACATTTCTTTGGAAACAGTGAAGATATTTTAGGAAGAAAACTTTCTTTCTCCCAGACTGCAGTTCTTCAGTTGATACTACTATACATTCTTTATGATTCAGATGTTTTCAAGTTAAATACTAGGACATGGAATAAAGAAATCCGGAAAGTGTTTGAAGATAAGAATAAAATTTCCTTTGTACACCCCAATTCTCCCTCCCATTTTAGTTACTTATAAATGCTATTTTTAGAGTCCTTTCAGATTGCAGGACATGAAAACCAACATTAAAATGTATAGTTTCCCAAAGCATTACTTAAAATGGAAACAACTTTTTTCTCACATATAAAATTGTGAGCATAGCTTGTTTAGCTTTTTATGTTGTCATTTTACAAACATTGTACATATATGGAAAGGGAGTTAGCTTTGGGGGGAAGCTATAAATGAGGTAAAACAGTTAATGCTTTTGTTGGTTGATATAGTTTACCAGGAGAAAAAAGGGTTTATAAGTTTTCCTGATTAAAGAGAAGCTATCTCTAAAATTTAGGCTTCCTCTCTCCAATCTTATTTTCTCTTGGTGCTAACTTAAAAGTCACATGGTTTGCTTAGTCTTGCCATTTCTCCATCTCAGTTCCTCACACAGGGTAGGGTTTATTTTAGATGCATTCATTCTTAGTGAATAAAGGACCATTTTGGTGTCACTCTTTGTGACACTTAAGCAAAAGGTTGAGAAGTATCCTACCATGCAGGCGGTTTCAAAGTAGTGTTCCCTCCCCCCAAACACTAACAAAGAGAGGCTTGGCCCAATAAGGCTGTTTTTGCCATCTCTGTTATTTTGCAAGAGAGCAAGAGAAAGATATTGATAAAGAATTACAGTTGCCTAAAGGGAGCAAGATGGCCACCCATTGCAGCCCACTCTTTTCCCCTTTCTCTTGACCTTTCAAGCATTGTGACTTGCAAGAGGAAGCTTGATCCATCTTTCCTCTCCCTTTGAGGTTTTGTCTATACCCACAAACCGAGTTGACTGAAACCAGATTGACTATTTTGACTGACAAGACTCCAGAAAAATTGGGGAGGGATGGGGGGTTGAATGCTGGCTATTTACGTCTGAAACTATTTGACTTAAACCTTGTTCCAGTGTAATTCTTTCCTTCAGATGCCATTTCCAGCTTCCCTGAAGGTAGGATGCAGTGAAATGCTGGAAGATCCCAATTCCTGGGTTTCATTTCCCATTGAAACCCAGCTGAGATTTTAGGAGATCCATATTTAATCTGAAGCCTTCAAGCCATTATTTTTTGTCCTCCTTAATGTGGCGTTTCTACTAATCTCAGTCAGTTCCTTACCTGAGCATCAGATCCCACCAAGTGAGTTTTTTTTTTTTTTTTTTTTGTATGAACACATTACATTTTATTTTGTCCTTCATCAGGTGATAGACGTTTGGTTTTTGTGAGTTCTTTTTTTTAAATGAATCTGTATAAATGATCCCAGTTTAATGACCAAAAGGCACAAAATATTGGCAGCCAGCTGTAATTTGTTAAAAAACATTTTTTTCCACACAGATGCCCTAAGGAAGTGGTGATCTTTAGTGATAAAGTTATTGCTCTCAGTAATACATTAGCAAATGAAGTTATAAATATTGGGCTTCGTCATGAAAAAGGGGATAATTCTCGATTGTGGTTTATCCAGACAGGCTTCTGCAGAATAGCACATTCTGTCAACATTAATGGAATTTGAATGAAGCAGAGCAGTGTACACAAAAGAGAATGAAGTGGGTCAAGGTCAGTTGTGAAGACTGAGGGCATTCTCTGTGGCTCTGACACCTTGTGAATTTTGAGGGCCCCTGAATGAGCTCTGGATCCTGAGCTAACACTCACCCTCACGGGTGAGGAACCCGTGGGAATAGGACAGAAGCTCCTGTGCCTTCCTAAATATGTGTCAGCCACTGTATCCTTTGGTTGTTACTTTTGGAAAAGTTTAGCCTTAACCATTTGCAGTTAAAGTTTTTCTTGAAATGTCAGTGGGTTTGGGGAACTTCTTCCATACTCCTTGACTAATTGGGCTAATTATGAAAATGCTATTGTGTTAAACAATCTGTACACTTAGGGACGCCTGCCTGGCTCAGTCAGAGGAGCATGCTACTTCTTGATCTCAGGGTCATGAGTTTGAGCCCTACACTGGGTGTAGAGATTAACTTTAAATTTATTTAAAAAAATTTTTATTTTGGGGCACCTGGGTGGCTCAGATGGTTAAGCGTCTGCCTTCGGCTTAGGTCATGATCTCGGGGTCCTGGGATCGAGTCCCGCATCGGTCTCCCTGCTCCTTGGGAACCTGCTTCTCCCTCTGCCTCTCTCTCTCTCTGTCTCTCATGAATAAATAAATAAAATCTTAAAAAAAAAAGTTTTTTTAATTTTAAGTAATTCCTACAACCAACGTGGGGCTCAAACTCATAACCCCGAGATCAAGAAATTGCATGCTCCTCCAACTAAGCCAGGTGCCCCTAAAATAAAACCTTAAAAAAAAAAAATCTGCACACTTAGATTTTGCTGCTAAATATGGTTCTGAGGACTACTTCAGCACAGGTGTTTTTGTGTTGTTTTTTTTTTTTCTAAAGATTTTATTTATTTGACAGAGACACAGCGAGAGAGGGAACACAAGCAGGGGGAGTGGGAGAGGGAGAAGCAGGCTTCCCGAGGAGCAGGGAGCCCGATGTGGGGCTCGATCCCAGGACCCTGGGATCACGACCTGAGCCGAAGGCAGACGCTTAACGACTGAGCCACCCAGGTGCCCCTCAGCACAGGTGTTTTTAAAATGAGACTTGTGACTAGCTGGCAGTCCTCATTAGGGTGTGTTTAGACCACATCCACAAATTTGGGTCTGGGCCTTCTGCCTTTCTTTGGGATCAAGGTCAGAGGGAGAGCTTTCTCTCTTAGGATCATCTATAGGCTTGTCCCAAAAATGCAGCCACAAGAAGATGGGGACAAGTGTGGAGCAGAAAAATGGAAGAGAGTTTTAATAGTCGTTTCCTGTGGAAGGGTTCCTAAGGGTTGGGGTGATGAAGCTTGTTCACCTAATGTTAGAAAACTGCAAACTGCATGAGGTGCTGCCACTGGAGTACTTCAGTGTCGCTGGGGTGAAGTCTGTGGATGCTGTTTACCCAGAAGCTCAAAAGATTGAGCCCATCTTTTCTCCCTCTGTCAGTCTAACCAGGGACTCATCTGGCAAAGCAGAGATGTGGTTTGCTCAGTCCCTGCCTCCCCCTTTCCCCCCAAAAAAATTCACAAAGGAGGGGACACCAGGAGTTTGGGTTTGAGGCTGACAGACAGGGACTCTGCAAGCAGCATAGCTGGAAAGACGACATCCCAGTTGGGCTTGCTTATGGCAGGCTCCACCTGACTTGATTCCATTTGAAACTTCATGAAAATATGGGGAGGACCTCAGACTCAAGAACCAGAATGTGTCCAAAGAAAAGTTAGCTTTGCTCTTCTGTCGTTGCGGTGAATGTTCTCTACACCAAGCTGGCTGCTGACTGTGGCACTCTCGGCATCCAGCTCTCGCCAGTTTGGTTGTGTGCTAACCAGGAGAGACTGCTGTTTTTGTTCCCAAATCTGTTCATGTCCGTTGTGCTTGGTATAATCACACAGTTTAAGGAAAAATGAAATGAGTGCAGAAAATTTCTATGAAAAGTGATTTGGTAAAAATAGGAGGCCCTGGGGAAACAGCAGAATAGCCCCAATCCTTTCCCTCATGGAATTTACACAGCCAGTTTGGGATTGAGGGATTCCTTGCCTTCCCCAAGGGCCTTGATTTGGTTCTGACCCCTAAGTGGGGTAGCTCCTGGTACATGGTGGGGGCATCTGTGGATGGCTGCCTCCGGCTCTCTCCCTACTGTGAACGAGACTGTCCAGCCCGTGATGGTTATAATCTTGAGTGAGGGGAGGCTCAGTACAAACTGCAGGGCGGAGCTTCCCCTTTCGTGCTTCCCCTCCCTCTCCTCAGCCTTGAAGATGTCCAGACCCCACCCCCCCTCCGCCGCCGCCAAACGCACCCTTTGTCTGCAGTTTGTGCTGTAGAACCTCAGGGTGAAGGAAGGCCTCATTTCTCCTAGTCTGGTGATTTCCTATTTTGGTTTTTCCGTATTTGTTTTTGTTTACTGAGGTATAATTGACATATTGTAAAATTCACGTTTTTTGGTGTACAATTCTGCCCATTTTGATGAGGTTATACAGTGTGTGAAAACTACCACAGTCAAAATACAGAACGGTTTCATCACTTTAAAAAATGCCCCATCCAGCCTCAGGCAACACTGATCTGTTCTTCAGGCCTGTGGTTTTGTCTCTTCTAGAATGTCAGAACATGAAATGACGCAGAGTTGAAGACTTTCAAGTCAGGTTTTTTCCACTTGGCATAATGCAGTCCATCCACATTGCTGCGGGTGTCCACAGTTCCTCCGTTTTTATTGCTGCGTACTTTTCCACCGTACAGGGTCCCACACTGTAGACAGTCACTGGCTGAGGGGCACTTGTGTTTCCTGTTTTTGGTGGTTGTGAAGATTTCCTGCCTGGAATATGTGCAGTGCTGCCCTGAGTGTTGGTGGTCCATGTGGTCCAGTCTTGTGCGGTGCGGTGCGGGAGTGTCCCTTCTGATCCAGCAGGTTTGTGGTGACCTTGTATGCCTGCCTTTGAGCCTCAGTTTCCCCATCACTCTACAGAGATGTGACACTTGCGCTAGACTGCCTGGGCTGACTTCTTTGAGAATCAAAGGAAGTATTTTCTGATAAAAAAAATGGGAGTGTGTCTTGTACATAAATGTAAGTGAAGAAATTTGGAAGTGTAAAGTGAAGGAACGGATTCCGGGCCAGTTGAATCACTGGCTGGCTACCTGCCAGTCCTGCTCTTTATTTTTAATAATCATTCAGAATCCCCTCACCCTTTTTTTCCCTCCTCCCCTTTTAATTGAAGTACAGTTGACACACGGTGTTATATTAGTTTCAGGTGTATAGCATAGTGATTGGACAACTATATGTTATGTTTTGCTCACCGAAAAGGTAGCTACCATCTGTCATCATGCAACAGTATTACAATACCATTGACTGTATTTGCTATGCTGTACTTTTTTTTTTTTTAAAGATTTTGTTTATTTATTTGACAGAGAGAGACACAGCGAGAGAGGGGACATAAGCAGGGGGGTAGTGGGAGAGGGAGAAGCAGGCTTCCCGTGGAGCAGGGAGCCCGATATGGGGCTCGATCCCAGGACCCTGGGATCATGACCTGAGCTGAAGGCAGACTGGCTTAACGACTGAGCCACCCAGGCACCTGCCTATGCTGTACTTTTTATCCCCATGACTTACTTATTCCATAACTGGAAGTCCGTACCTCCCACTCTCCCCTTCACCATTTCCCCATGGTTTTTATTTCCTTTGTTTTTTGTTAGCTTTATCAGAGCTTTCAGGGATTTAGAGGAATATTCTAAAGGGAAAATTTATTTTACCAATGTACTTGGATTTTTTTTTAAAGCCACATTGGAGCAAATAAAAAATAAAAATCGTAGCTCTAGTCAGCTATGGGCCAACTCCAGTATCTGGAGATTGGAGGGAATCTTGGAAGGAATCCCCACATAGGGGACCCCTGGATGGCTCAGTCAGTTAAGCGTCTTCCTTGGGCTCGGGTCATGATCCCAGGGTCCTAGGATGGAGCACCGCATCAGGCTCCTACTCAGCGGGAAGCCTGCTTCTCCCTCTCCCACTCCCCCTGCTTGTGTTCCCTCTCTCGCTGTCTGTCAAATAAATAAATGAAATCTTTTTTTTTTTAAAGATTTTATTTATTTATTTGACAGAGTTAGCAAGAGCAGGAACACAAGCAGGGGGAGTGGGAGAGGGAGAAGCGGGCTCCCCGGATCCTGGGATCATGACCTGAGCCGAAGGCAGACGCTTAACGACTGAGCCATCCAGGCGCCCCAATAAATAAAATCTTTTAAAAAAAAAAATCCCCACATAGTATGGATGAATTAAGGTTTAAGAATCTCCCCTTTTAATGCAACTGAAGGTGAGTAGGGGAGAAGGGGTATGTTAGGATTTATTCTTGTTGATAACTGGAAACCAATTATGAAGGGGTAGCAAAATCTCTACTAGCAAAAGAGATAGTGGTTAATTGTAGACAACATTTGGGACTTGCCACAATAGCTATTAATTTTGTAATTGTATTCATTCTTAGGTGCATAGTGCAATAGATGTGCCTCTTTATATGTTAAGAACTGAAGTTAACTACCTGTCTTCATCTGCAGCGTCTTTGCTTTACTGTTATTTGCTAACTAAATTGTGTGTTAATATTGTTAATTATATATTATGTTGTATGTTAGTAGCATACAAATATATGCAAAGAAAGGCACTATAAATATTTGGGCATGTCAGACTGAAAGTTACGCTTTAGGTTTGAAGATTGAAAACAAAATTCCCTCTCAGGGAAGATTGGTGTTCATATTTGGTGTTTTTAGCATTCATATTCTGATTTTTTTCCTCCCTTTGCTTGTGTAAGGTCTACTGCAAAACTGAGCACAAAATCTGAATTTAGTGATAGCCTGCCCAGTTCATCAGTGCCTATTTTGTTCTAGCCCCATAGAACTTATTTTCAGGGGTTTTTGTATGTTTGTCAGGGTGCAAAACCAGTTCTCCTCCTCCAATCAAAAAGGTATGAAAAGCAACAAATGGAATAAAATTAAGAAACCATGTGCAAGATCAAATTATGAAGATGAGGGGGAAGGGGATGTCTGGCTCTGGTTTAGGGGAAGAAATCGGGTTTCAGGCTCTCGGGTCCCCATTGTTGGCTTTTTAACAGTTTTCTCATGTGACTTGATGGAGAGGGGTGTTGCATGGGGACCCCAGAATGTTCAAGGTAAAACATTCTCCGTGGGTTCAGCAGATAAGAAGACAAAAGTCAACAAAGCTAACTTGGAGGTCTCTGTCTTGCCTGCCAGGCCCTTCTCATTTTAGTTCCTTGACTTGCAGGCAGCACTTGTAAGGGTTGTCCCTGTGTGAGGGTCCTCCCCAGCTCTTAGTGCCAGAGGCAGACAGGTTTACCCACAGTGAACAAAGAGGAACCCAAGTGAATGAGTGCATAATAAAAACTATGGAACATTGGCAAACACTTGATGGGTGGGGGGTGGAGGGGAAGTAACAATATTTTTAGAAATTTATGTTCTGGGGCGCCTGGGTGGCTCACTTGGTTAAGTGTCTGCCTTCAGCTCAGGTCACGATCCTGGAGTCCTGGGGAGAGCCCTGGGATCGGGCCCCACATCAGGCCCCACATCGGGCTCCCTGCTCAGTGGGGAGTCTGCTTCTCCCTCTCCCTCTGCCGCGTCCCCTGCTTGTTTTCTATTGCTCTCTGTCAAATAAATAAAAAATAAAATCTTAAAAAAAAATTTATGTTCTTTTGCGGTGCCTCAGTGACTTAGTTGGCTCAGGGTTGTGGGGTCGAGCCCTGTGTCATCCCTGCATCTGGCTCTGTGCTCAGTGGGGAGTCTGCTTGAGGATTCTTTCTCTGCCTCTCCCTTTCCCCTCTACTCGCTCTCTCTCTGTCAAGTAAGTAAGGAGAATCTTTAAAAAATTGTATTCTTTTAACAACATTGATTTTTTTTTTTTTTTAATCTCACAGCCCTTGTCATTTGGGGTTGTAATTTTTCTGAATGTGTGTATACCTGTGACTGTATTTATTTGACTTTTCATTCCTTCCTCCTTTACCATCCTCAGCTTGTAGTTGCTGAATGAATGGGAAATTTGAGATTTTCCTCAAGGCTACCTTGTATTCTATTGCCAGGAGGCAATTTGGACCAGTTAATTCTGATTTAACTATAAGTAATACATGAATGTATCTATGTTATGATTATCTGTAAAATTTTTTTAAAAATATTTTATTTATTTGAGAGTGAGAGAAGCGAACACAAGAGCTGAGCATGAGAGGCAGAGGGAGAGGGAGAAGCAGACTCCCTGCTGAGCAGGGAGCCAGCCCAACGCAGGGCTTGATCCCGGGACCCTGAGATCATGACCTGAGCTGAAGGCAGACACTTAACTAAGCCACCCAGGTGTCCCATCTATCAAGTTTTTAAAAAGTATATGCCCAGTCCTACTTCTTTCCTAAAGGTGTTTTACGGGTTTCTGTGCATTTTCTTCCAAATCCTTTTAACATCCATTCACACACACATGAGCCTATAGAAATGTAGTCATAAGAACATGTGGACATTTTCCTGTACTGACTTGCTGGTCATTAGTGCTCTGAACTTGGTGTTCATAGTGTGGAATTTATTTAGCTGGATTTTGTCTGCATTTGGCTTTTGCCTTCACTGTGCACATCCTTGTGTCCCTGTTGGTTCTAGAAGGAAGATCCTCCTCCACCCCAGCCAAGGAATTGCTAGGACATGAGAGGTGCATTTGAAATGTTAATTTGCTCCTGAGAGCCTGCCTCCTACCAGTCACATTTCCTTCCCGCCCCGCCAGTCCTTGTTGCTATCAATCCAATGGGAGAGAAATGGCTCGTCCTGTTGTTTCACTTTGCATTTCCGTGATTACTCTGAGGCGAGCATCTTTTCATATGTTTATTGGCCATTTGTGTTTCCTCCCTGAATTGCCTTGGTTCCGGCCTATCTCTCCTGGGTTTAAAAAAAATCAATTTGTTGGCATTTTGGATAAATACAGAGTACTAGCTATCTGCAGAGGATTTCTGCAAGTCCATGTTTGCCTCAATTTAGTTTCTCTCGGTACACATTTTACATTTTTTGTGTGGTTGGCAGTAGTCTTCTACTTTGCCTACATTTTGTGTCTCTAATCCCACTTTAGAATATATTCTTGGTGTATCATATGAGGTGGGATTTACACAAATGGGCCTAATGTCCTGTTAGCAAATAGTCTTATTTCCCTTTTTTTTTTCCCCTGAACCTCCCATTTGTGGGAAACCTTTCTGAAGGTAGCTTGTTGGCTGGGGGTGAAGAGTGGGTATATTAAGGCTGTTAGAACTGGCTTACGGTTTGTGTTGGTTGAGTGTTCGTGCTTTGTGGCCATATACCGATGATCTCTTCGATGTGCCTCTTCTCCCTCTTGAGTGGTTAAAAATATATAACTTGTTAATTCTCTTCCGGATTTTATCATTGGTCATATTTCTTATGCCTGTGCAACATTATCTTTATGGCTGTATCATTTAATTATGATAATCACAAATGATAAAGTTGTTTTAAAGTGTCACTTACCTGTATACTGTCCTTACAGTTCCACATTCGGCTTTGTTTTTTTTTACATCTAATAATACACCTGGCACATCCATGTATGAGAAAAAATGCACAGGTCATTTACTCATCTTTACTGAGGTTTAGTTTAGGCACATTCAAACGTCTTCATTTTAAGCACACATTTTGATGAGTTCTGACAAATTTATACACCACTATCAAGACAGAACATTTCTGCCATCCCAGAAAGTTCCCGCGCTGCTGTAGCTTTTAGTGCTAATCTCTGGAGAATTTGGCCTGCTACTTTGGTCATGGGTCTTGATGATTTACAGAAGCTAGAGTAAGCCATAGGACTTTGGATGTGAACGAATCTCTAATGATGGAAAGTTGCAAGGTCTGATGCCTTGGTTTATTGTTGATGCAAGATAGCTGTAAAACTCCCTAAAATCCTTACCTCTGAGGCCTATTAGCCTCTGAAGGCCCATATTCTCTCTTTTCTCTTTTAAACCTTTGCTGTTCCAGGGCCACAATGCAATTGGCCTGGCCACATTGTTTTCCAATGAGCAGATGCCTGCTGGGAGGCAGATTCCTCAAGGATTGCTTGGAAAAAGTGGAAGTGAATTCCATCCAATCAGCACACTTGGAGCTTTGAGCATCTGCCTTGTGCCTGGCTCTCGAGGGTGAGGACACAAAGGACCAGAACAGAGGTTGCCTTCTGGGGACCCTTACATCACTATAAAGGGAAATAGAATTACCGGGCATTTTAAGTACCGTTGTGAATAATGTACATGTAAAAGTACTAAATTATTTTTGGTTAGGTATTAACGCTTTTTAAAATTTTTTACGCCTTTTTTTGTTGTTTTTAATTCAAGGGCTCAAAAAGGGTATGAGGTGAAGTCTGTTAATGAGAGTGGCATCTTTCTGTGTTCTTCCAGAGGGAGTGTTATAGGGGAGCTAACTCCTGTCTTGTCCTTGGAGTCTAGGCCCTTGGTAGTGAACACTTTTTTTATTTTTAAGATTTTATTTATTTATTTGAGGGAGAGAGAGAAGCTAACACAAGAGCTGAGCGAAAGAGGAGGCAGAGGGAGAGGGAGAAGCAGACTCCCTGTTGAGCAGGGAGCCCAGGCTCCCAAGATCATGACCAGAACAGACAGCAGACAGCAGACGCTTAACCGACTGAGCCACCAAGGTGCCGTGGTAATGAACACTTCTGAGAGAGTTGGATTTTCCAGGCCTGCCAGGTCAGTTGGAGGTGACAGATTGGCTTGCATTTCCAAAGACTCTGCCTTTGAGGAAAAAAAAATTGGTTTTGAGCTTCTTGGAAAATTTAAATTTACAAGGGAAATTTCACTTTGGTGGTGAGGGCAGTTCATGGACCAGTTGTTACGTATCATTCAGAACTGCCTTTCACTGGATGACATGTGACCCCTAAACCCGAGAACTTTGCAGGAGGTTTTAGGCAGTTTCCTTTGTGCAGAACTATTCAGTCTTCAGTGTAGAAAGTTGATTATTTGAGTGTTGTTTTGGGGGAGGGGTCCCTAACAGCCTGACACTACCAAGATTCGTAGTCGGTTTCTTTACTTTTCTTCCCTGTCTAGCTCATACACTTACGTGGTCTCTAGCCCCCAGTGGGAACTGAGTCTGTTGAAGAACGTAGTGAAACTGAGTCAGAGCTGGATGCTGTGGGGACTGGTTGCAAGGCTTGAAAGCACACTATCCCAAAGGGGTTGTGGGGGGGGGTCGTTTCCGATGGGTGGTGCCCAGGTAGAGGGGAGGAGGACCACTTAGGGTGCTTCAGGAAGAAAGACCTGGGAGCCTTTTGAGGAGCAGACTGGGCATTTGAAAAACTTGGAAGCACTTTGCTGAGGAATCCATTGATTAGAACTTTATCTGCAAAGCAAATGTTCAACCAGTGTTTACGGAGTTCATTCAGACCGGCTCCAGGGAGCTGTAGGGCCCCATTTAAAACCTTTGGTTGGGGATGGGGAAAGGCGACTTTCATGGGAATACAGTCACCCTTGGAACCACCTCTGGCCTCAGAGCAGAAGAGAATCTTGCCGTTCTGTAAGTCTGTCCCAAAAGCCCAAGTGTCCTCTCCCTTTGAAGCTGTCCGAAGATCCTGTCCACTGTGCTGTCTACAGAAGTGGGTGCTCCAGCATGCTGAGGGAGAAAAGGTTGCTTTCCTCAGTTCCTATTCCCCGCCTACTCTCTACTTCCAAAGGTCCTTTTTGCTGGGGATCCCTGATTGGAATCTGCTCGGAATCATCTATGGTGATGCAGGAGCTGTAGTTTAAAAACAAGCCAACAAAACCCACCTTCTAGGTTTTGAAGGACAGTAAAATGTTTGCATTGGTTACAGTAAAAGCCGGTACATAGCACGAATACAAAGAAGACCCTGAAGATAAAGTTAATAATTACATTCAGAGGTTTTGGCCTGTTTCCTTTAGAGATTTTTCTCTCTTGACCTTTACTCCATCGTGATTAGAGACTCAGCCCCCAAATCCTATTCCATGTTTATAGGGTCCACTTTAAATACTTGCACTAGACTCTTCCCTTGGGCCTTCTCATTTCTCTGGCAGGACACTGGAGGAGTGGGCTTCCTAGAGCCCCTTGCTGGGGGCGGTTTTTTTTCTGCCCAGGTTTGTTTGGATACCACCCCACCCCCCATGCTTGGGCAGCAGGAATTCCTCCCCGGGTTCTTTGTTCCTCCTGAAGGGCGGGAATGGCTGCCTCCTGGAATGTTGATCGCCTAGGCTTGAGTGGCGAGCACCATTGAAGCCTTGTGTCTCTGCTCCTAGGGAGTTCTCAGGGTTCAAATGAGGGTGGGGATGGGGGTGCACCTCCTAAATGAACCAGTTTTTGTCGTAGTCACAAACTAAAGACACCCCCCCCCCCGTTAAAAAACAAAACACAGAAGATCCCGTGCTAAGCCAAAGAAGAGTTCTCTTAAAATTCAAGGTTAGCTCACCTAACTGGGACCCTCAGGACTCCCCAGGAAGCCTCCTGACCAGGATTGCCAGCATTAGCTCCCCAGCCCCCCCCTCCCGAATGCCCAATTCATAAATAGTCAATTTTTTTTTTTAGTATGAGTCTGTTCCATGCAATATTTGGGACATACTTACACTAGATACTGTTGTCTGTCTGAAATTAATTTAAGTGGATAGTGCTGTATTTTATATGGCAGTTCTACTTCTGACACTCCTTTTCAAGCTACCAGGAGGGGCTGAAATTCCCAGCCCGAAAGACTGCTCTCCACTTCCTTTCTGCATTCGGGTCCTACAAACCCTTGTTGCAGGGTTCCCCATAGGTGACAGCAGTTTGTTACAGGGGACACACAGTACTTGGAACAGAACCTCTGTGATTCCCTGACCCCCCAACCCTGTAGGTCCTGGCCAAGAATGGGGTGGGGGAGATGGCTGCAGAGTCTCACCTTGGAAACCAAATGCCAGCCCTGGAGAGGGAGAAAGGTCTTCCCGAGGTCTTAGTGCCTCCCATAGACTATTGTGTTTATGAGGGTTCACAGCGAGACCTCCCACCATTTCACTATCTTGTCTTCAGGGATGTGGGCAGCAGTGTAGGGAGAGTAGTTCCTGGGTTTTCTAGAAGAGGATTTTTAGGGTGCAGGTTTTGGGAATTTGCTCCACACGCCATGGAGGCTTCCCACTTGGTTCTGAGCACCTATATGATCTGCTTTGCTCCAGCATGAGAAAAATTCGTCCCTGTAGCATTTCAGCAGGGATTTCCACAGCTTGGGAAGAAGGGAAGGTCAGGGAGCAAGGTTATACTTGTGTGCTCTTAGCTCTACTTAGGGCTGCCCAGAAGGGGAGAATTTATAGGTTCCACTACTCTGTCAGGATTCGCTGCCAGGAAAACTACCAAACTGATGGTTCTTGACAATGATGTCAGTGTATAGTGTTGCTCATTTTGCTTTGACTGCCAGGAAGCTCTGAGCTAAACTCATGGTCTCAATCCAGGAAGTCTCATGGACATGCATCTCCTTTCTTGACACAAGCTTGTTTCTACATGTTATTGGCTTTCTTTGTAAGCTGCTTTTCTTAGATTTGGTTAAGAGATGCTGAAATAAATTTCAATAAAAATGAGTGAAAGGTGAGGTGATTGTAAAGTGCCCATGATAGGGCCAGTGTTTGATCCAATAAATCTGGCTGATGAGTATGTAGAAGAATTAAGCCATTGTACCAGTGTAGTACTTGTCAAAGACATGCATAATCCTCCTGTATGCTCTGTCGCCCCTTCCCTGGACAGAGTTCAGACCCGAGCTGAGGAGTGGTAGAGCGGCTTGGTAGAATGTGCCTCAGTGAGCTGCTGGGGCAGCAGGACGACAAAGCCCTCATCTGTGGAATCAAAGCAATTTGAGAAATCCCAGAGTTAGTCCTGTCTCTGAGCAGAGCAGAGCAGAGCAGAGGCCCCTGCTAGATGTAGGATCTTCTGACCCACGTCTCCCCACCCCCTCCCGGGAACCCTCTGCAATTTGGTAGAGCTTGAAACCCCTTCTTGAGGGGTGGGAGGAAGTGGTTAATCCCCACTTCCTTCCCTGGGAGTTTTATGGGCCTCTGGGAGCCTGCCTTACTCTGGCCTTAATGGTCATAAATGACCCTCTCCTAGGGCAGGGGCCAGGCCCTTATGAATCTTTACCCAGACTCTAGGCATTTAGGTGGTTAATAAATGCTTTTTGATGGTGATGCCCTTGGTCTTCTGTAATTGGGAGGTGAGGTGGGAAGTTTTGTGGGATTACCGGGGTGGTGGCTTGAGCTGGAGGCATTGTGAGCGAGCAGGCAATCCCTGGGTGCTGGAGCTTGGTTGTACTGAACTTATACGGCATGGGAGTCCTACTAGAGGGCAGGGCCTCACTGTCCTGTGGGACATTCTTGCTGCTGCCTGCAATCCCCCAGGTCTGGCCTGCTGCAGGGTGGGGGTAGGGAGCGATGTGCTGGTAATCCCACCTTCTTTCCTTTGTTTCATTCACCAGAGTTTTAGGATAGCAGTAAGCTTAGTTTTTACTTTAATGTTTTAAGTAAACTTAATTTTTGAGGAACAACAATAACAATAACAAACATTTGGGGTTGCCCAGCTCTTGGGACAGGCTTACACAGTGGCTGGGATATCTGTCAAAGTGGAACAGATGCTGGGGTGCACAGCACATTTTATCTTGATTAGCTCCTTTTTTGGTTTTTTGCTTTTTTGCTCTGGGAAGGAAATCTCTGGGCAGGCATCACCTCTCCTGCTACCAGGTCCCTCTTTTCCCCTCCCCACTAATCCCCTGCCTCCCGTTCTGCAGGGTTTTAATTAACTGTGTTTAATCTTCCCCGGGAAGCTTCCCGCCTGCCTGCTTATCCCGTTACCTGCTGGGTTTTCTGTTCCAGTCCAGCCAAGGACAAGGAATATTCTGAGAAGGGCTCTTTGTCCAAGGGCCATTAGAACCTGCCTGAATCTCTCCTGTCTTGGTGCTTTCTAGGAAGATGCAGAGTGGGCCCAGAAATCAACTAGAAAGCAACCAGGGTATAAGCAAGGGTTAACCTGGGCCCTCCTGCCCTCCTTTGTGGAGGAGCTCCGTGAATCCGCCTAGATTTAATGTTATGCAAATAATTCCAGATAATGCACTTTTAAAAAATTATTTATTTTAAAAAGATTTTATCTATCTATCTATCTATCTATCTATCTATCTATCTATCTATCTATCTATCTGTTAGAGCACAAGCACACAAGCAGGGGGAGCGGCAGGCCGAGGGAGAAGCAGGCTCCCCACTGAGCAGGGAGCCCGGCATGGAACTCGATCCCAGAACCCTGGGATCATGACCTGAGCCGAAGGCAGACTGAGCCAACTGAGTGCCACTCGGGTGTCCCCAGATAATGCACTTTTTCTGTTAAGGACTCAAGGTGCCTGGAAATGAAAGGGAAAAAAAAAAGTATCCTAAACTATTAGGAGTATTTTCTTGAATTATTTTATGCAAAAAGCATTTTTAGTAGACTGCCCAGCATGAGTGCGTGTGAGCCTTTTGCTTTTTCTTCATTGTCTCTTTCATGTTTAAATCAGCCTTTCCCTATTTAACAGTGATGGGGGCGTTGCTTAACCCTGGGGCTCCCTACCCCGTAGAGATTCTGATGCTTTAAAACTGGGGTGGGGCTCAGATTTGCATTTTAAACCAATGCCTCAGGGTTCTGATGCAGGTGGCCCCTTGGAGAAATAGATTTAAATGATGCCCCGGGAGAGGGGATTTAAGGTCACTGCAGTCCCTGAGCATACTGGGTTTTGTTTTTTTGTTTTTTGTTTTTTGTATTGGCATTTTAACCTCCAGTTGTCAATCATAAATTATCTATATTTCCTTTATCCTGTCTCAGTGATTACACCTGTTTATCATCAGATGGCCTGATTTAAAGTGATCCTTGATTGTAATCATGCTTTAACTTATCATTTGGTGTTTATTCACCTTCAAGCCGTAACATCACCCCCTCCTCTCAGCCTCTTTGAAAAAGAGGGTCAAAGAGAACATAATCTTTCTAAGAAATCACTTTATATTTCCAGAGTCCTCTTAACACCATTGGGAAGAAAATCCAGTTTAGACGGGTTAAAGAAGACAGTAACTTTTGGGGGGCCTGAGTTGGAGTGGAACTCCCACAGTCCTTGCATGCGGAACAGACAAAAGCACCTGGAACTAGGTTAGCCACTCTGGGCCTGGATCCTGGCGCCAAATTCCGGGTGTCCATAGAGCTGAGGAGTGCGAGGCCGCATCCCTTGCCAGATCTTCATGCTGGTCCTGCTGCCAGTTGGCCTCTCCTCCGTGTAAATAGAGCCTTTTCTTCGGGAGCTACCTGGAGGCTTTCCAGGTACCGGTCTGTAGGGCACGGAGCCCATGTGGCCGCTGGGAGGTTGCCGGAGGATCTTAGGGCAGCTCCTGGGAGAGCGGGAGGGTGGCCATCCGTCTCCTGAGTTGGAAATGACTGTAGCTCTCCCAAAGGGGTCCCAGGCCTTCCTCTGTCTATGTGGCTAGTGTAGATGCAGCTTAACTTTAATTTTGGCTTAAGAAATAATCCTTTTTAGAGCTACATGGTTTTTTTCTCCCTTGGAAATTTTATGTTAATATTGTGCTCTATCCCAGTATTTTTTATTTATCTCCATATTTCCTTGAAAGACTGAATTAGTAAATAAGCTCCCTCCCCTTAAGTCCTCTGTCAAGTTGTTTCGTAAAAATGCTTTACAGTGGCAAGGGCCATCTTGAGTTAATCTACCCACCCTCCCCTGCAGCAGCCTTTGACAAGTGCACGGAGGTGTGTTCAAATGGGACACATCCTTCCCTAGTGTCCCTTTTTCACTTGAAGACCCTGTTAGAACAGCGGCAGCACTTATTTGAAGATGAAGCTGAGATGTTGGGCTTGTGGCTGTGTCCCCGAGACCCAGCCAGGGCTGCTCTTCAGTGCCCAGGGTGAGTCCTGCTCACTGGGTAGAAACAGAGGGGACAGGGAACTAGACCCGCAAAAGCCTGGCGAAGCTGTAGGAATCCCTAGGGGCAGAGGGGATGGAAGCGGAAAACAACGGCTCCACTCCTCGGGTCTGCCCACATCTTTCATCTGGCCGGGCCAGGTCCTGCTGCCCCACCAGCATGGTGGTTTTCCCTCCTGCCTCTTTCCTTCCTTTTTAAGTCTTCCCCATAAAGCAGTTAGCTCTTTCATAAATCAGCATTTATGTCTTTGGCACACTCCAGCAGGTTTGTAAGAGAGTTTCTTAGAGTTACAGGTACAGACCTTTCCTTAACAGCAGTGGGCACTAGGTAACAGCATTATATGAGGTTATAAACTAATTGTGTGGATTGTGGATTAATAATGTTAACGTGCCTTTAAGAGAAGAAAGCACCTTGTCTTTCGAGAGGGGTCATATCGCCTACCCGCTGTTGACCTGGGCAAAACTTCGGTTTTCACCATCTGTAAAGTGGAGACTCGACTATGGCTCATTGGGTTGTGCTTTTGAAATGTGATGATAAGGGAAGCATTCGGCCCAGTGCCTGACCTACGTATCCATCCACTGGCAAGTGTACTTCGAGGATCTGTTGTGAGCACAGCGTTGCTCTCGGTTAAATGCGGCCCCTTCCTCATGTGACAAATGAATGTGCTGACAACCAAACAGATTTGCTTAGGGTCTGCCCCCTCTCACCCTGGCCTCCGAGTCTTGGCTCAGGTTACTCTCTGTTTGGGGCTCTGTGCTCTTCTTTGTAGTTGTGATAGGACATAGTGTGTAAGTAACGTGTTTGGGTGTACTTTGTATGAGTGGCAAAGTACCACTTACTCTACTCTCTGACCTTGTGCAAGGCAGTGGATCTCTGCATTGGTTTCCCTATTTGTTAAATAGGGATAATGATACGTGCATTCCTGTATGCACAGATCTGAAATGTTGGCCTTTTGACAGTTGTGCACCTCAGGGTAGGGTGCATTTCTCTGCCCTCTTGATTCTACAGGACAGAGGAATCCTGCCAAGGGAGTTCCACAAGGTCAGGCCCATAAACTTTATCATCATTACTCCAGAGGTCAGCTGGTCTGCTCACTTCTGTTCCTGATACCACTCATCTGCCCTGGAGGGATGGGCGCCTGAGTCCTGGGAGGGTGTCTCCAAAGAAACAAGGAGATGGGGCGCCTGGGTGGCTCAGATGGTTGAGCGTCTGCCTTCGGCTCAGGTCATGATCCCAGGGTCCTGGGATCGAGTCCCGCATCGGGCTCTCTGCTCCTTGCGAGCCTGCTTCTCCCTCTGCCTCTCTCTCTCTCTCTGTCTCTCATGAAAAAATAAATAAAATCTTAAAAAAAAAAAAAGAAACAAGGAGATGGTTTTTGCTGATTCTTTGCCTCCTGTTCATTTATTTCTAAATAATTTGCTCATTTCATCGCTCTTTTTGGGAAATGAGGCTCTTTCCCCTTGACAGGCAGTTCTTAAATACTGGTGTCCTCTTCCTTTTTACCCCTTAGCCACCAGTTGTGGTAGGCTGAATGAAAACCTGGGGCAGTGGCCAAACTGAGGTGCCCAGTAGAGGAGCAGCTGGGACTCAGGGTTGCAGGGAAACCCAGAGCCAGGTTGCGGCTCCTGCCTCTGCTGGTTAAACCTCGCCCCACTGGAGATGCCAGGGCCCTGCTTAACATGGGATGCACATCCCTGCCTCCAATCAGAGCTCCCTGCAGCTACAACGTATGGGTTTGGGAAAGGGTTAAGATGCTTTTTAAAAATTTTCAAGGACTCGGGGCACCTGGGTGGCTCAGTCGTTGGGCGTCTGTCTTCGGCTCGGGTCATGATCCCAGGGTCCTGGGATCGAGTCCCACATCTGGCTCCCTGCTCAGTGGGAAGCCTCCTTCTCCCTCTCCCATTCGCCCTGCTTGTGTTCCCTCTCTCTCTGTCAAATGAATAAATAAAATCTTCATAAAAAAATAAAAAATAAAAATTTTCAAGGATTCTCCTGTTTTAGGAATGGGTATCCTAGTGATCCTGGCCCTGGGAGGTCAGAGGGGCCTTAAGCAGAGACCTAGGGAAAGGGGGATGGTGAGCCTGATAGGTGCAGTTTAAATTTAAAAGCTGTGTATTAGAAAATAGACCTCAGTTTGGATGGACAAGATCAGAAAGAACCAGATCTAAGTCCTGGTGGTTAAACATGTTTTTATAGGGAAGGCAGAGCTGAGTCCTTTTACCTGCCTTAGATTTGTATTGTGATCCTCTCCCACCACGACTAATTTGTAAACAGCTTGGTTAGAGGCAGGAGCCTGGAAGGAACTGGAGGGCCGAGTTCTAATCCTTATTCCTACATTAACCTGTGCTTTTTTTTACCCAGATAATCTATGGGCGTCCTTCCCTTCCACCTTTTTGTCTAGTGGAATTGACAAGTTGTGTGCATTGGCTGCAGATTTTTTTTTTTTTACTTTTTTTTTTAGTAGTTAGAGATTTCTTTGAGAATCTGACATATGTACCTTCTTCACAGAAAAATGTGTACACTTAAGAGTTTAGCATTCAAATCGAGGGTTGCTCCCATCTAGTTAAGATTTTTGTGACTCAGAGCATTTTCGGGAGATGTCTGCAGTGCCTTTCAAAAGCAAGATAGTTATCTGTTATCATGAATTTTAAAAAGCAGAACAAAGCCACACCCAGCCTGGATGGTTTCATTCAGATTGAGCCCCTGTGGCCCGGAGGCCCAAGGTGGTGAAGCCATTTCAGTGTTTTGGGGGATGCAGTACGCAATGGGGCAGAAAGGTGTTGAGGCAGTTCTGAGCTTGTTTCAAATGCCAGCCCTGTGGCAGATCTGGGGTCTGTACAGGAGAAAGTGGTGATTACAGAGGGAAATTTGCATCATTAATTAGGAATGCAAATCTTTGCATGTAATTCTCTGAAAGCAAGCAGGCTTTGGGAGGGAGAAAAGCTAGGAGGAAAACTGTCTCCCAGAGGACTTTTGTAAGGCATTTCCCCTCCCCCTCTTCTTGTGTTTGACCTATTTATGTACTTTCAGAGTGTTGATGTCATAGCATTTCAAAGGGATATTGTATGTCTTGACTGGTAACTTCTCTTAAGTAGGCCTAAAATATCCCCTTCTCCATTAATGATCAGCATGGTTCCCCTGTAGTAATGGAAGTTGTCACAGAATGTAGTACTCATTCAGATGCCTGGGGTCATCTACCCCCCCCCCCCCATTTCTGGGCCCCCCTTGGCAATAACTGCAATGTAGCCAGCAGATAAAAATAACCTCTAAGGAAAACTAGCTTTGTGTAGGTTACTATTCTTTGGAGTTTAAAACGATGTGTTTTAGGATAAGATACTGAGCACACGGCTTTGGAGAAAACTGCTAACCGGAGTATCTTCTGACCTGTTTATTAGGATTTTGTGGGGAAGCCATTCCCTGCCCCATCTGCCTGTTTCTCTAGTGGGATTAATCATTTCCTTTTGACCTTGTGCTCTGCCCCTAACATGTTGCATTGATCAAATCCCGAAATCTCAAGTTCTTTCTCCACCCCCACCAACGACCCCACTTGGGTCAGAAAAACCTGAGGTGTAAGGGGGAAGCGGTGTAAATAAGAAACATTATCCATTTCAAATTATTTTTAAAAACAATTGTCTCCACCTTTCTGTTGTTGTTTTTTTAAATAGGGCTTTTGTGGAACAGGCCTCTAAAAAGGCTCCCTTTCCCAAAATGTGACTGGAAATGTCACTAATTCAGCTCAATACATCTTAAACCTTGTTTGATGTTGTTTCTTTTGGGCAAGGAGGAAAAGGTCTTTTTGATACGGGTTTCATTTCCCTCCCCACCCCCACTCCTACTTGGAAGGGAATACAATTGATAATAGAGATGAATACGGTTTTAGTAATAGAGCTGATGCAATTAGCAGAAGAAGAGTCAATGACAAGCATATGCAGAATTGACTTAGTATGCCTTCCTCTTTAACTGAATTCACTCAGCTGAAAATGTAAAGTTGTTTGAAGTCTCTTAGTGTTATCCACACCTTTTCTTTTGATTAGTAATGATAATAGAGCTGGCAGTTTGGGAAGGGATAGGGTTTAAAGTAATACCTCCTGTGTGCCAATTATAGAAAATTTATTTTTTGGAGTTTAAGGATTTCAGGGGAGCAAAATGTGTGTGTGTGGTGAGAGAGAAAGAAAGAGAGAGAAAAGAGTATATCAAAGTTGCAAAATGAAGGAAAGCTCATGTTATCATCCAGGCATAATAGAACAGCTAATTTCTTTGGGGGGAGTAGGTGAGGAGTATTCTGTCCACTTCCCACTTGAAAGAAACTGTTCAGCAGGAGAGAGAATGCCTGGAACCTTCCTGCTGGAAAATGCCCGAGGGAACCTGTAACAACAAAGGCTCTGTATTGGACCAGCTGCCATCTTGGACCCAGCTGTTTTACAATTGCCCCTAACTCTGGGACTAAATTGATCACAGATCCCCTGGGGGTAGCCTTTGGATTGTGAGGCCATGAGTGAAATTAGGGACAGGGATGTGTTGTGGCCTAAACTGGAGCCCTTGGGGGCACATCCTGGGGAAGGACACGAAGAGCTGTTGTGTTCCCTCTGACCAGAGTGGGGCTGGGGGGTGGGATATAGATAAATAGGTTTTTTTCCAACTTTGCCACGTGTTCACTTCTGGGTTATGCCTAATGGGGTTGTATAGAAATTTGAGATACTAGGGGCCAAGATGAGTGGCTGGAATAAATGCAGTGAAGAGAGGGTTAGAGGCTCCACAAGAGCTAGGAGGAGGGGGCGGGGCCCCTAAGCAAGATTAGAACATTTGGCTACAGGTCTCATCAACTACGTTCATCTTAGGGTGCCTTTGGAATTGCTATTATTAAAGTCTGGCATGTTGGGGCGCCTGGGTGGCTCAGTCGGTTAAGTGTTCGACTTCTGATTTCGGCTCAGGTCATGATCTCACGGTGGTGAGGTTGAGCCCCATGTCAGGCTCCTGCTTAAGATTCTCGCCCATCCCCCCACCCCTGCCCCAATAATAAAGTCTGGCATGTTAAACTCCAAGGAATTTATTCTTGACCTCTAGGCAATGGGGAGCCATCAAGGGTTGTTGAGTTGGGAGTCATGAAAAAAAATCCGTGATCTGGCACACAGATAAAAATGCCCATGCCACAGGCTTATGAGACCCTGGCAGGGTAGATGGAAGTTTACAGAGGTGAGTTTTCAAGGCAGTAGAGGAGGGAGTGTTATTACTATTGGCAAAGGTAGCAAAGCCTGGTGGTTTCTACATTGACTCTGGAGCCAGGCTCTACCACTTTCTGCTTATATTCTTGAGCAAGTTACTATCTATGCCTCAGTTTCTTCCATCTGTAAAAAGATACTAGTAGCTACTCCATAATGTTGTGATCAGGATAAGTGACCTTAAAGCACACCTAGAGAAACATTTGCCATTATTAAACTTTTTCTGGATCTGACAAAACTCGACTAAATGAGCCTCAGGGGGAGAACCCTATGCTTCATTTAAGCCTCCTATATATGCCCTGTGTGGAAACTTAGAAATACAGACAATTGCTGATCATCCTAACCCAGAGATAACTTTGATACATGTCATTCTTGCTAACATGGCTTAAAAGAAAATATGGGCATTCCTGGGGCGCCAGAGTCATGGTTGTGAGACAGAGCCCCACGTCGGGCTCTGTGCTGAGTGCTTGAGATTCTCCCCCTCCCTCGGCCCCTCCCTGACGGCTTGTATAGGCGCACGTGCTCTCCCTCTCTCTCTCAAAAAAAAAAAAAAAAAAAAAAAGTGGGCATTCCTTCATTTACCAATTGAGATCGTATTGCGAATACTTATTTGTATTCTGTTCTTTTTCACTTCCCATTATATTATGTTAATATTGGGTATTGTTACTTAGTATAAATAGTAATTAAATGTGTAGCTTATCTTAGCAAATATTTTAGGGATCTGAAGGAGATAGCAAAAACTATTTGTAATTTCACTAAGCTTAAGTAACTACATAAGCACCCCTCAGTTTGGCATGGGGTGAAAAATGAATGGTAGTACTCTGTGACGTCCAAGCTCATTCAGGTACACTTCACTATAGATTTGATTAGCAAGGAATGCTTGTACCTATTTTTCTTCCTTTACACAAATAGAATATTATGTATATAACTCTTCCCTTATTTTTTCCACAGTAATGTATTTTGGTGATAATTCCATGGGTGCAGAGCATCTCATTCTTTTTCGTGGTTGCCCAGTAATCAATCTTTTTAACAGTTATTTACCCAGTCTTATTGATGGACATTTAGTTTGCTTCCCATCACAAACATGGTGTCATAAATCACCTGTCTTCAAGGAAATGCCTCATTCCTAGCTGGATGGCTTGAACATAGATCTATGCTATAGCTCGTGAAGGTTCTTGTTTACTGGAGATGGGATGCCCTCTTTTTTCCTGGGAAGAAATGGAGGTTAAAGCTTTTCCTGAGATCACATTGAGTCAGTGGCGATAAATAAGATGGATAGCTCTGGACCACAAGCATGTCAGATCTGGAGTTCTGTTTTGTCAAAAGTGTGTGGGAGAGATGGTGGCTTAGGGAGACCCATGGAAAGGCATGTTAGGGTTGGCCCCTTTGGAAGCTTACTGGGGATTTGCATTCTCCCCTCTCCCCATTTTAATGGGTTTGTTTTCTACCACATTCTCCTGGATAGTTACTTCTGGAGGACCACCTGGTTCATAGATCTAGGAAAGACATGAAAAGATGCTTCAGGACATGCTCACTTACTGCGCTGAGGCCCTGAGAGGTTGTGACTAGCTCTTGGGGCTTGGGGAACCTTACTTTTCCTCTGGCTTCCTTTCCTTGTGTGGCTGTTGCCTGACCATGGCTTGGGAATGGAACCCATGGATTCAATTTTGAATTTCATAGAGCTAGGAAGGAAAACACTTGAATATCCTATTTGATCCTCTAGGCCTTACTCAAGGGGGAATTCCAGAAGGCATTAACTGGCTGAAGAAAACCTTCTAGCTCTCAGCTCTTACCTCATTGAAAAGCTGTTTTACCTTTTTTAATAGATAAAATAAAAATGGCCTTTTTTTTTTTTTTTAAGATTTTATTTATTTATTTGACAGACACACAGCGAGAGAGGGAACACAAGCAGGGGGAGTGGGAGAGGGAGAAGCGGGCTTCCCGCAGAGCAGGGAGCCCAATGCTGCAGAGCAGGGAGCCCGATGCGGGGCTCGCTCCCAGGACCCTGGGATCATGACCTGAGCCGAAGGCAGACGCTTAACGACTGAGCCACCCATGCGCCCCAAGGGTCTTTTGATTATGGATTGTTTCTCATGGTTCTGTAGGTGCACTACTCGATGGAGCAAGTCTTTCATCCTGTTTGTTCTCGGAGGTGGGACATCCAAGGTGGCTCTCTTACCTGACCGCCGAGCTGGGTTCTCCTCCCACGTGGCCCGGGCTCCCCACAGTGTGGCACCTGGTTCTGAGAGTGTTCTAGGCCCTTGAAAGCATTGGCTGCCCCCTCTCTGCTGTTTCATAGCCTGACCTTTTCAGGGGTTGACTGGGCAAGGCGAGGTCAGCCTAGACACAAGCAGAGGGGAAACAGACTCCATTGTAGCAAAAACGGTATACGTATGGGGGTAGCTGCAGAGGTAGGGTGAGGGCATGGTTTGCAGGCAGGGGAAATAGCAAGTATGTATTGTATTTAAGGAACACCAAGGAGTCCGGATGGCCCGGCCAAACACCGTGGGCAGAGTGGCCTAGGACTGCGACGGGGAGCTACTGCGGGGCTTCAGGGAGTGGGTGCTGTGATCTGTCCCTGACTTTATAAAAGGTGCTCTCTGCATGGGGAAGAGACCACTCGCAAGCCTGCCAGTAGTCGGGAAAGTGGTGGCATGCACAGGATTCTTCAGAAGGCCTTGTCCCAGAAGGAAGGTTCACATTCGGGGATGGTTGTTTTGGGGGAACACAGCAGAGAGGCCCTGACTGAGAGAGGAGGAGTGACCTCAGAGGGACCTCAGATTTACCAGGGGAGGGAAGGGGGGATGCTGAGCAGCGTGGGCTGGCCTGGTTGGGGCTCAGTGCTGATTAGTTGTCTTGGCATTAAACAACCCATGGGGCAGGCAGCATACAGTGCAAAAGGACAGAAGAGCACAGGTTGGGGTAGCTGGCATTTCCTAAAGGCCCCATCCTGAGCATGGCCTGCAGTTCTCAACTTGGGAAGGTAGAGTGAAAAAGTGTCTTGCCTTTCCCCCATAATAGTGTTCTTTGTCTAGAACTTCCCTCCCACCCATTTCTATTCTACTTTTAGGCTAAAGTCTCAGACTTCCCTTCTTTCAGGAAGTCTGCTGGGATTATATGCTAGGCCCAGTGTTTCCTGGTTTTCTTCCCCCAGTCCTGTAATTGTTGACCTCTTACTCACTCATCCCTCCTACTGGACTGTAACCTCTTTGAGGACAAGGGCACAGTGCCAAGCACGGTGCGAGTACTGCGAATTCATGTTAAAAGTAGAATGTCATGTTAAAAGTAGAATGACATCTGCTGGTGGGGGTTGAAAGAGGCTAGTCTGACTGGTCATGCGTGGAGAGGCAGAGTCTGGTCTTGTGGGCAGGCACTGTGGCCCCACAGGAAGTCGGAGACCTCTACAGGTCAGAGTTGTTGCCCAATACACTTATTTGCAATCTCCAATTCCAAGAGAGTGGAATCTCTCACATTCTTTACGGTGGGCAAACAAATAACAGCCCTGGCCCAAAAGGCCATTTGAGTGGCTTTACCGCATTATCAGTCCTGCCTTGCAAATGTGTTCCTGGAGTTGGATTTAGCTTGCCCTGTTACTTACCACCCGGCACCCTTATGGGCGGGCTGCCGGCGCTGTCCTTTGTTAGGACTGCTGGTCAGCATTTGTGTTTCCTGCTCTTTCTTACAGTTTGAAACCACCAGCTGTGAGATTAAGTGTATGATCCCCATTTTATGGGTAGGAATAGAGCTCAGTGAGCCAGCTTCACCAACAGAACTGCAGAAGGAAGCACAACATGGACATCTGAATGTAGGTTTTTTTGACTCCTCAATGTAAGGTGGCCCCACTGTGCCTAGGTCTACTTCCATGTCTGGCTGGATGATGGAACAGGCACTATAACCTCTGTCCCTTCAAGGGCACCCAGCTACCATTTACATCCTGCGAAGAGGCTTTTCCCTGGCTCCCCCATTTCCTCCTTCTCTGGCCCATGAGCTTCCAGCTAACATTTCCCTCCAGTCTACTCCAGATTCTTCCCCTGTGCTTGGGCCAGGAACAGTGTGCTGCTTTGCTAAAGCTGTTCCTTTTAATTGGATTTGTAAATCTTCCATTTCTGTCGTCCTTCTGTCCCATTCTTTCAAAGAAGCCATTTCTTATTTACCTGGCCCACCCCCAAGGCTATGCAACCACAATAAATACTACAAAGGGAGTCCTTTTTACAACTTTTCTGGGTGGCCGTTTTTTTTTAATCTGCCCCCAAATATGATGTAATTTGGTTAATTCCTTACTTGTCTTACTGATCCTCTCTAGTGGGTTTCCAAACGGGGTCACTTCGGAGATTTAAAGAGGATGCTACGTGCGCAGGCTGGAGCTCCCCAGACTGGACCAACCAAGATTCCTGGGAGACTGGAAGCCTCTTCAGGTGTTATTGTTTAAAGCTCCCAAGGCTCTTAGTCCGGAGCCTTAAATCCAGTGTAAATTGTAAAAAAATAAATACATATATACATACATACATACAGCACACTTGATAATAAGGGTATTGTGGCCTCATAGACAGATTCAAGAGACTCCAGCCTCAGTGCGGGCCTAGTATAAGAGCCCTCTCTAAAACAGAGGAAGCTGAACACCCAGGAGGGTATTGGTAGACCAGGAGGCTCCCTGCAGCTGACCAAAAAGGGGACAGGCCAGCCTGAGACTCCCAGGTCAGTGCCTTAGGGAAAAGGTAGTTTTGGTCCAGTGGAATTAATGTGGTAGAAGGAAAACGGAATGAAAACCCACATGGGCCAGAACTTCCAAAACACACCAATTGGAGGATCTGTTTGCAGCCAATTACAATGACCCTTGAACAACACAGGTCTGAACTGCATGGGTCCACTTAATGCGGGTTTACCCCCCCCCCCATAAATACAGTACAGTACAGTACTGTAAATATATTTTCCCTTCCTTATTCCCTTCCTTATGATTTCCTTAATAACATTTTTTCTCTACCTTTGTTGTTAGAACACAGTATACAGTACATAAAATGTGCAAAATACCTGTTCATCAACTGTTATCTGTAAGGCTTCTGGTGAGCAGTAGGCTATATTAAGCTTTTGGAGGGTCAAAAGTTGTAGGGGGATTTTCAACTGCATGGGGGTTTGGCACCCCTAAACCCCATGTTGTTCAAGGGTCAACTGTATTTAGATTTCTCCTGCCTTGTAGTTCACGTTTTCCTGGTATGGGTGCTAGCCAGAATAGGAGTGACTTTAAAAAACCCCACAAAACCCAACAACCCAACAACATAAGACCTGATGAAGTCGGGACTTTTCAGGACCCAAGTAGAGACCAATTGAAGGGCTATTCTTTTTTTTTTTGTTAAGATTTTATTTATTTATTTGACAGAGAGAGGGGACACAAGCACGGAGAGTGGGAGAGGGAGAAGGAGACTCCCCGCGGAGCAGGGAGCCTCCTGATGCGGGACTCGATCCCAGGATCCTGGGATCATGGGATCATGACCTGAGCCAAAGGCAGACGCTTAACGACTGAGCCACCCAGGTGCCCTGAAGAGCTATTCTTTTCCCTTATTTTCTTCCTGAGACTTGAGATTACATAACTGATAGCCCCTGGTTGTTTCACCGTGTTAGAGCTTGCAGATTTTCTTTTTCCTCACCCTAGCAGGCCTGGCTTTTCCCCATCTGTTGAACTCCACTTGTGTACGTGCTGGGGTGGTGGGGCGGTCGGGAGGTTCTGCCTCTCATCACGCTGTACAGGGTAGGAGGTGGGGGCTCCTGACTGCACCGCTCACTGAGTCGGGGTTGGCATGCTGCCCATTGGTTCTGCTAGCAGCACACAGGTACAGCTTGAAGAGCTGCCCCACCCCCACAAGCGTCAGTGGTTGGGGTGAAGTGGGATTTCTGAGAAAGGTCCACATTTGAGACACAAGAAATGATTTCATCAGAGAAAAAGCATCGTACAGGCTTCGAACACAGCGCTTGCCTCCCGTGGTTTTACCTGCAGTGTCCCCCACACCTTGATCTTTCTTCTGATTTTCCCTGCTCAGAATCCTGCTGGCCTTGGTGTCAGTGGCGCCTGGACCCTTGATCTTGCCACGTCCTGCTGTAATTAGTGCTTCTTTAAGAGCACGGCTGTTTGAAATGCTGTGCACACTTGTGGGGAAGAGGGGTGAATTGCAAGGCACTAGGGCTGCGTTTCTGACCTTCACTGACCCAGTGACCATTCTTGGCGTGGAGCCGACTCTTTCCTTTGCACTGGTAGGTTTATCCCTGTTTGTCCCTGCCGTTCCAGCACCAGCCAGGCAGTCTTCACCGTGTCTCATCACTGAAAACAGGAAGGAATCCAGCTTGCTTCTTCTTTTCCCCACGGGCCAGTTTGTGCTGGTCTGCCTCTGCTCTTTGTCCTGCCCTTTGTTGAGCTTGTTTTCTGTTCCCCACACCCTTCTTTTAAAGGCCTTGAAATGTGAATGGTCTCCGTCCCAAAGTGTCTGCTTGTTTTGTGTCAGTAGCTCTCCTGTCCCTACCCTACCTGTGCCCTGCCTCAGACTCCGGAGGTCATTGATAGAAGGTCTCCAAGGGGAGACCTGCCTTGTAAACTGCAGGGATCACAGAGTCAGCCCTCAGCTGTTGTTCCTCGGGTGGCTCTCAGCCTGGGTGGCAGGGGGCTTTTTCAAGTTGGTCTCCTTGCTTGGCCTCGCTCTGGCCAGCCAGTGCTCCTTGGGCGTTTGTCCATGGGTCTAGGTTTCCTATTTTTGGAAAAGAAGGAATGGGTGGCTTAAATTAATTGCCTGACAGACTGCTAACATGAAAAGGGCTTAAAAAGGAAATCCATTTCTTGACATGACAAGGCCTTCCCTTTTGCCCCCCATGTTGCACGAGAGAGCTGTCTTGAGCCCCTTCTGCTCTTGCTCTCTTTCTGCTTCTTACTCAGAGGAAACTGTTGAGAAAGGTTCCTGTGGTGTTGTTGGTGGGGGAAAGAGGAGGTGCTGTGAGTAGTGTCTGTTTTCCATATTTAACGCCCATCTTGATGGGGACAGTTTGAAGAGTGCTGCCAAGGAGCCCATGGTTGGCACACACGCACACCGCAGCCCCCTGTTGGGGAGTGGACACTTCCTGGCAGCGAGAGAATTCACAGGCCAGTCCCTGCTTTCTTGATTGGTCTCTTTCGAAGTTTTTATTTATTTATTTAAGATTTTATTTATTTATTTGACAGAGACACAGTGAGAGAGGGAACACAAGCGGGGGGGGCGCGGGAGAGGGAGAAGCAGGCTTCCCGCAGAGCAGGGAGCCCAGTGCGGGGCTCGATCCCAGGACCCCGGGACCATGACCTGAGCCGAGGGCAGACGCTTAACGACTGAGCCACCCAGGTGCCCCTTTAAAGATTTTATTTACCCATTTTTAGAGATGGGGGACAGAGGGAGAGGGAGAATCTCAAGCAGACACCGCCCCCCCACCCCGTAGTGTGAAGCCCAGGACACAGGGCTCACAGGGCTGGATCCACGCTCCTGACTTGAGCTGAAACCCAAGAGTCAGACACTCAACCAACTGAGTCACCCAGGTGCCCCGGTCTCTTTCCCAGTTTAGATAACACCTGACTGCCAACAAGTCCTGATTAAAACAGAATTTCTACAGCAAATACTTGGTTAACCTCTTGATTTGGAGGCATTGCTTAGTTAGGGAACTTAAAATTGTCAATGGATGTGACCATCAGGAAGGCCAGAGTTGGACTTTTCTTACCCAGGGCAGAGTAATTAATGTAGGTGTCCAGCTACTCAGGAATATAAAACTTGCTGGAATGGGGAGAGAAAGGAAAATTTTTATTTTGTTGTGTTGGAAGGTGAAAATATGGCTAGTAGTGTTTAAAAGCCCCCCCCCCCCCTTTTTTTTTTTTTTTTTCCTGAGTCTTTATTTCTGCTTCCCTCCCTGGGACAGTTTTCCCCAGGTGATGAGTGCGTTTCCTTGCTTAAAATTCACCTGTCCACATGAACTCAGCCACAGAGGCAATTGAAACCCCTTTTGCTGCTAGGGAGTGAAAAGGTTTCAGGTGCACAATGTTGCCCACTGTTTAAGAGGTGAGGACTGAGTTACATGGCCACCTACAGAGTCTGGACGTTTTATTAAGTCAAGCCCCTGAGCACCACCTACTTTGGTCCAGATTAAAACTGCGTTTTGTGACCTTGGAGGCAACAGGAAAGCTGTGCATCTATGTCAAAATCTATCTTTTCGTGTCTGGTTTAAAAATCTATAATTTACGTGGACAGTGTTCTCAGTGTTGGAACAAATCTCTTTTATTTGCTGCTGGAAGCTGCATGGGCCACTCATTAGTACATCAGAGGTCAGATGCATGCCGGGGTGGCAGCTGGGACACTGATGATTTGGTACGGCTTTGTATGACCACTGGCCGCCTGTGGTGCTGTAAATCGGGCTCAAGAGTTCTAATTTTTTCAAAACCTCTGGGTTTGTTAGTCCAACATTTGCCTCTTGTGAGATAGAACTTAATATTTATAGTGGAGGGCAAAGGAAAAATAATACCTAATGGGAACATTGTGGGAGGAATGGTAATAACCTATTAGAAGTAAGTTATGTGGGGCCATTGGAGCAACTCATTCATGGGCTCCAAGAGTATTTGTTAGGTCCATAGCTATGAAGAGCTCCTCACCACTGAGTCTAGGCTCCAAACCCCACCCCATGGACACTAGGTTGTCAATGGGAGGGTTCCCACTCCACTGACTTGTGTGGGGGTTTTTTGTACAATTATAATTGTACATTTTGAATTTTGACAATTATACAACCGTTGTAACCACCTCTTTTTTCATCAGCTTCTCTTCTGATATTTTTCACCTTAGTTTTGCCTTCATTGTAAGTGAAATTATGCAGTATATTTTTATTTTTTCCACAATTCTGATTTTATTGACGTATTAGAAGTATACTTGAACATTTTATAACTTAATAAAAGATCTTTTATTATCACCCTTTCTTAATACCTAGTTTGTCCCTTTTTTTTAAAAGATGTGTTTTTATTTTTATTGTAATTACAGTTAGTTAACATACAGTGTTAGTTTCAGGTGTACAATATAGTGATTGAACACTTCCATACATCCCCTGGTGCTCATCACAACAAGTGCACTCCTTAAATAGTATATTCTTTTTTGATTTTGGCTTTTCCCAGCAAGCGTAATCCTTTCAAATGCATGAATCTGAAAAATTGTGCAGATTCTGTTTCTCTGTTGATACAGAAGTTCTGTTTCTGCTTTTGAAGTGGAAGAATTTTTAAATACTCCAATTTTATTTAAGTAAACCAGTTTATTAAAAACTATATTTGGTAGGCAGTAATCCAAAACACATTTCTGGGGGCACCTACGTGGCTCTGTCAGGTAAGCAACCAACGCTTGATTTCGGCTCAGGTCATGATAATCCGTATTTGTCAGCTCTGTGCTGGGTTTGGAGCCTGCTTAAGATTCTCTCTCTCTCCCTCTGCCCCTCCCTCTCCTCCTCTAAAAAAATAACACAATTCTGGCATGTTCTCTCTCTCTTGCTCCTTTTTTTTAAGATTTTATTTATTTATTTGACAGAGAGAGAGAAAGAAGCCCGCATGAGCTGGGGGAGGGAGAAACAGATTCCCCACTGAGCAAGGAGCCAAGTGCTTGGCTGGATCCCAGGACTCTGGGATCATGACCTGAACCGAAGGCAGACGCTTAACTGATTAAGCCACCCAGGCGCCCCACAATTCTGGCATGTTCTAAAGTGACACTCAGTGTCCTGTAATATAACTTGGATCTGTTGGAGGAACCCCCAAGCAGAGGTGTGTCACTTGTCAGCATCAAGACTGTGGGCCCTTGTTAAGGCCTTCTGGAAGTGTGAGAGAAGCTCCAGGCAGTGGGCAGGGTGGGTCTTGATGGGTATGGTCAGCCGGGAATGTGCCTCAGGCTGCATGGGTTGGGCAAAGATAACAAGACTCCAGCCTGAAAACCAGAGTCTGACCAGGAGACACATGAGTAAATGGTCCAGGAAGCGAGGGAGCTCTTGCAGGTTGGGTTCCCCAGGGGCAGACGCTGGAGAATGAGTTTATCAGCAGCTGTGCGAGGCAGGGAGGAAGCAGGATGGAGGCAGGCCCAGTGAGGGCATGACTGTCATGCCCTGGCTGCGCGGGGAGCAGAGCCTGACTTTCTGTCTGGGTTAGGAAGGATAGAGCTGTTAGAGGGAGGATATTCCAGGTAACAGAAATGGGATGGACAGACACTTAGCTGCATTCCCTCCCCCCTTCATGCGCACCCTCAGAGTTGCCATGGATATTGTCCCACATGTAGTGTTTTCTGATCTCATGATTAATACTTTTAAAAAATTAGGGGTGTCTGGCTGGCTCAGAAGAGCATGTGATTCTTGATCTCGGGGTCATGAGTTTGAGCCAGACACTCATTGGGGGTAGAGATTACTTAAATATTTTATAAAAAGAGAGCAAAAGGATTGTGTCTTTTTGTGACTTCACAAAGGCTCTGAGAACTGCTAACCATAGCTCAGCGTGGGAGGTGCTATCTCTGTATGCTGCTTTTCCTGCTCCAAATCCCCATGCCTCCTTCCCACCTCACCTCTGCCCTTAGAGCTCCCCTGCGGGGGGGGCGGGGGTTCCAGCCCCACAGGGTTCAAAATCCCAGAAAAACATACTTGGCTATATCATCCTTTTTTGCCTCTGACAGACCCTTTCTTGAATCAGGTTTACTGCTGTACCCTCAGCTTGCTTGCTTGCTTGCTTGCTTGCTTGCTTTTTTCTTTCCTTTCTCGCATGTTATTTGAGAGAGAGCAAGCACAAGCAGGGGGAGCGGCAGGCAGAGGGAGAAGCAGGCTCCCCACTGAGAAAGGAGCCCAATGTGGGACTAGATGTGGGACTCGATCCCAGGAATCTGGGATCGTGACCTGAGCTGAAGGCAGATGCTTAACCAACTGAGCCACCCAGGTGTCCCGTGTACCATCAGCTTTAAATAAAAGGAGTTGGCCATGGTAAGAAGAATTTGTGAACCTATTTTGTCTGTGACTCTGGCAAAACTGGAAGGCATTGTCTGCTGGGCTGCCTAGGATGTCCTCATTCTTTGGGGTTTCATCTTTGAGAATCAGTGCTGGAGTGGTTTTCTTCCAGGATCCCTTTCATACTTTTTAATAATTCTGACATTCCCCAGAATGACCATAGATTGGTTTTTTTCTCTTTTTATCAAATCTGCAAGTAAGCTCAGCCAAATTCAAGCATTAAATTTGGAAACAGAATTTACTCATCTAATTATCTGTGCCTTTTTGTTTGTTTTTTAGCTTTACAAAGGTAATGGTTCTGGTTTTGTGTATGTCAGTATCAAAAGCTGTGTGCTCAGGGAGAAGGAACAGTGTATGTGAGGTCCCTGAGACACGGGAACATGGCAGGGTTGCTAGAATATAAAATGGGGACCCACGTGCCTGACTCGGGCTCTGGGACCTGGTCCCACAGCAGGAAAGTAGGTGATAGGGAGGGAAAGGAGCTTTTATTTTTATTTTTTTAAGATTTTATTTGAGGGAGAGAGCTAGTGAGAGAGAGCACGAGTGGGGGGCGGTGAATGGGGAGAAGCAGGCTCCTCACTGAGCAGGGAGCCTGATGCGGGGCTCCATCCCAGGACTCCAGGACCATGACCTGAGCGGAAGGCAGACGCTTAACCAACTGAGCCACCCAGGCACCTGGGAAAGGAGCTTTTAAAGGGTTTGAGTAAGCCTTGTGAGTTGGGGCCCTGGAGGACTGGGGCCCTGCTACGTGGTGTTGGAAAGAGAGGGGACAGTGTTCATTGGAAGTGTGAAATTTTCTCCTAAAAATATAGGGAAGGGGGAGGGGGGGCACCTGGCTGGCTCAGTCCAAGGAGCATGCGACTCTTGATCTTGGCGTTTTGAGTTCTAGCTCCACACTGGGGATAGAGATTATTTTAAAAAAATAAAATAGGGAAGGGAACATTGATATGGCTTTGGGGGTAGCACAGAAACCTCAAGTGAACAGCACATGACTTTTTCAGGATCTTCAAACTAATGCTTCTCTGTTGGTACCAGCTACCGCATTGAGTCTGAAGCTGTTAGAGCTTAACGGCATTCCTCTCTGTTTTCAATCCTTCCTTTTCAAATTTGCCACGTTCATAGAGCCTAAACATTTGGTCTGGAGCTGAGCAGGCTGGTCTGCCCTCAGTTTGGCCTGTTCTTGGACACCCCAGTCCATGGACACCCCACTCCACCATCAAGCAGTCTTGACTTAATTTAGCTTGGGAATGAATCTCATTCAGCTAGCTGGCCAGATAGGCAGTCCAAATCTTTTACCCTAACCCTTGTGATCAGAGGTGCCTCGACATGTAAGATTTCTGAGTTTAGAAAGTTAATATTGTGTACATATATATATATTAAGTAACAACATCACAAAATAATGAATATTAGCATTTCTCCAGTGAAGGGCGTGAACTCTCACACTAAATGGTATAGGTAAAGGTCATAAATCATTTTCATGCCTGTTTGGGTTTTGCTGCCAAATAGCTGATGTAAACACTTTCGGTTTTCAGAGCTTGGTGGATTTTGGAATTGCAGAAAGGGCATCCTGGGTTTGTATGGGACCTCAGTGTTTGTGTCCCTGGGTGTTGGAACAATACCCTCTGGGACTGATGGGTGTTATTTTTATTGACACCTCTTTCCGTGTACATTGTCCGGAGACCCCTTCCACTGTCCACCTCTAGAGACACCCCCAATTAGCAGGCCCCCCCCCCCCCCCGCTTTTGTGTTTGGGACAATCCCCTTAGCAGCCACTTGAGGATACAAAACACGAGGCTTGCTTTATTGCTGCTCCTCTGGGCTTCTTTTCAATCTCAGTGTCCACTGAAGCCTTCCAGCCAAGCAGAAGTGGACCTTCACTCCCAGTCCCAACATTGACCACCTCATCTGGTGTCCCCTTGCTGGCTTTTTGTGTACGTTTGGTCCTGTCAGGTACAGAAACTGGCGCTTGACAACGTTCTTTTTTCATTTGGGTGGAGGTTGACCAGACTTAAACATTAGTAAGTTCGAGAATCCTTGCTATCCACCCTTGCAAGTATATTTTCTTTTTAATACATCAAGTGATAGAGCGACCGTATGTATTGCCAAATTGGAAGAAATGGAGGTATATAAAGAACAGGGATAATGCAACACAGCATTACTTGAGATTTTTTAAAAATCAGGAAATGGCTTTAAAATTCGATCAGCAGGTACTAATTAAATAAGTTGTGGTACATCCACAGGCAACTTACCATGCAGCTATTTATAAAACAGGCAGCTTGACCCAGAACATTTTCCAAGTTAATACAGTTAAGTGAAAAAAGGCTGGTATAATGTACTCCTACTTGTGTCTTTAAAAAAATTCAGAATACAGAATGTAACATGTTTTTAGATGGTGACATAAGAAAGAAACAATTGAGTGAGAAACTGGGAAATTTTTAAAACTATTTGCATTTATCATTTTGCACTAAAAATGCATGTATGTTCCCTAGTATTTTTTTTTTTTTTAATAAAGATTTTATTTTTAGGTAATGTCTACACACAACGTGGGGCTCAAGCTCACAGCGCTGAGATCAAGAGTCTCACACACTACTAACTGAGCCAGCCAGGCACCCTCCTAAAAGATTTTTTTTAATGCTTCAGCACATCTCGCCCCCTCCCTCCCTCCCTCTTCCTCCCCTTAACTTGTCCTTAGCTAGGGTCCACCAGCTTGAGCTGGTAGTGATTGTGCATGCAGAGGGTACAGATTCCTTTCTTTCCCCTCTTCCCTGGGCCCCCAGATCACAGCTCTGGAGCAGCACGTGGCCAGAGATGCAGGGGGGACTTCTTCCTCAGGTTTGGACTGTGGTTTTGGAGCACTGGCATTCTGTATATTTTTCCTAAATCAAGTAAAACCTGGTTTTGATATTATTTCACAGACTTCGTTTCAGACTGGCTGGACTCTGGTCCTTGAACTTGGTTTAGTGTTTTTGGGTTTCAGATTGTGCAGGGTGGTGTACACAGGTAAGGCTTTTGGTTTTCACCCACCACCCTCCACTTCATTTCTATAGTGGGACGCTTAGAAACCCTCTTGCGTGGGTGGTGACCTCCTTTTGTCCAGGCCTTTGTTTGTGGGAGGCCAAATGCCCCAGTTGCTTTAAGGGATGTGAAAGAAATCTCATAAACGTTAAGTGTACAGCAGTTACTATATTTCGATTGGGGCATCTCAGTGAGGAGCAGCCCCTCCATCCTTTGAGTTTACATTCCTCAGTGAAGTGGGTAGTTGTATTTTAAACTGGAAGCCCGTTCTTCATGGTGCTCTCCAGGGGGGCCCCGGGGGGGGGGGAGGGGGGGAGGGTGTGTGTGTGTGTGTGTGTGTGTGTGTGCGCGCGCGCGCGTTCATTCCTTGTTGGATCACAGGTAGTATAAAAAGTAG
>NC_058403.1:152955814-153020225 GCF_002201575.2 Neomonachus schauinslandi
GTTCATTCCTTGTTGGATCACAGGTAGTATAAAAAGTAGATTCCAGAAACGAACACACAGTCTTGTTCATTAACAAAGCACTTTATTTAAGCACTGGCTAAGGTAAACTTGCCTACTTGGTATTTTTATTTATTTATTTTTTCGTTAACCTCCCTCCTTCCTCTCCTGCTGGGCCCACATTCCTAGGTCTTTGTCTGTGCCTGGTATTTTAGAAATTATGGCAGAGGAAGGCAGTGGGTGGGGCGTTCTGGAAGCTGGGGGCAGGGAAGAGGGTGGTCACTTGCAAGGTCAGAGGTCGAGCCTGCTCCATTCAGCTGGGGCAGCCAGATTGTCGCCAGGCGAGGGGGGGGAGGGGGGCTGGAGGGGGCGTGTCGTGCATCTGCCCGGGAAGCCCCAAACAGGCAGCTCCAGGCCCTGAATTCCTGCCGCCGGAGGACCGCTCCTCCCTCCCCCACCTTCCGGAGCCACAGTTCACGGCCTCTGCCACATTTCTAGCCCTTTGGAAGACATGGGTTCCAGTTTATTCTTTTGTAAAATAATCTTCCAGCTATTGCAGAGAGAATTGCACCCATGCGAACCCTTACTATTGCTCGTGTTTTCACAAGCTCTAAAATTGTGGGGTTTTGACCTTAGAAATGGCAGGTAGAGGAGATACGGAGCTTCTAAATGGAACATGAAATCTTCCCAAAGTTTTATGCCAAAGTTTAGCTAGATGGTTTATAAAAATTGACCGTATTTTCAGTTTTTGGACACTTTTAAAAATCGATAGTTTATTATAAATTATAAGCACCACTAGGACTATGCCGTTTTACTCACCCATAGCTTTTTATTACGAACCAGCTGGGTGTCCCCCAGCACCAGCCCCACCTCTGTGGTGTCCCCACAGTCGTCCTGGCACTGCAGAGCACTGGAGCCTCCAGAATCAGTGTGCTCTAGGCACTTAGAGCTGCATCGGTCCTGTGACATGATGCCAGGCGGGATTGCCTCCAGACACCCCTGCCCAGTTGAGAGATCGTGGGCTAGGTATCTAAAGGGGCCCGGGGCCAGGGCTTTGGGCACCCTGCTGCCACTTGTTCTGACCAGGATTTCTTTTCTGGCTACTTCCTCTGCAGAATGCTTGAAAAACCTACCATTTGCAGGATATCGCCTATACACATCATCATCCAGGCTCTGGATTGTAAAAACCTAAAACCCAGAAAAATCACCTTGGTTCCTTGGCAGTCACATAATTGGTGCCTGGCTTCCTTGGTTGGCCCAGAATTACTTCTTTTCTTTCTTTCTTTCTTTCTTTTTTTTTTTTAAGATTTTACTTATTTGAGAGAGAGAGAATGAGATAGAGAGAGAGCATGAGATGGGGGAGGGTCAGAGGGAGAAGCAGACTCCCTGCCGAGCAGGGAGCCCGATGCGGGACTCGATCCTGGGACTCCATCCTGGGACTCCAGGATCATGACCTGAGCTGAAGGCAGTCGCTTAACCAACTGAGCCACCCAGGCGCCCCTCTTTTTTTTTTTTATTAAAGATTTTACTTATTTATTTGACAGAGACACAGCGAGAGAGGGAACACAAGCAGGGGGAGTGGGAGAGGGAGAAGCAGGCTTCCCGCGGAGCAGGGAGCCCAATGCGGGGCTCGATCCCAGGACCCTGGGAGCATGACCTGAGCCGAAGGCGGCAGACGCTTAACGACTGAGCCACCCAGGCGCCCTGGTCCAGAATTATTTCAAAGCCTTTTGGTTTGTGCTGTTGAGTCCCTGAGATAGGGCTCTTGGGATTTCAGGGATGGAAGTGGTCTCCGGAGGCACCTAGCCAGACCCCTTGTGTTTCATATATGAGCCAAGCCCAGTCAGGTGACTGGATGGATGGCCCCATGGCTAGATGATGCCAGGCTCAGGCTAACACCCTCAGGTTCTTTTCCACTCACTGTACAAGTGAGAACGGTTATGCTTGCACAGACTAAAGAAAGCAAGGGGCCTCCAGTCAGTCCACACAGCTGTTCAGAGAGGAGATGAAGAGGAGATTCTTAGCTGTTGGGCAGGGGCAGAGGACAGAAGGTTCAGAGACATGTTCTATTCAGATGTAAAAGGAACCTGCAGATGGGAGGTTTTCACACTTCACATGGGCATCATAGAAGTGATACCTTTATTCCTATGACAAATGGAGGAAGCAAAGGGAAGGCATGAGGTCGAGTTGTTGAAACGGGAGCGGGGGTTGCTGTAGCAGAACATTGTAAAAAGAGACTGTCCAGGAATTCCTCCCAAGTTACCAGTTCATCATCTTTTGGTTAGTATTTAAGGTTAGCTTGGGAATTTTAGCTTTTATCAGATTAGAAAGATTAGATCAACTCTAAATGGTGAACCTGTTTTAAAAAGTGATTGGTCTTGGGGCGCCTGGGTGGCTCAGTCGGTTAAACGTCTGACTCTTGATTTCAGCCCAGGTCATGATCTCAGGGTCATGGGATAGAGGCCCATGTCAGGCTCCATCCTGAGTGTGGAGCCTGCTTGAGATCCTCTCTCTCCCTCTGTTCCCCCCTCCCCCGCAAAAACACAATTGGTCTTGAAGGCAAATTACTGTCACCAGATTTCAGTCTCCTGAGGTTGCTGGAAACTACTGTACAGGACAAGGCGTCCTAGTCCAGTCACAAACCTGATCCCATTTCCCCCTTACAATATGGAGCCCCTAAAACCTGCCATATCAGGACCATTTCCTAGAAATAGGAACATAGCATCCTAAATCTTTTCCCTGTTTCTGAATCCAGAAGTTCCTGGAGAAGCAGCCTGACCCACGCAGGATCACTCACCTCCCTTTTAACTCTTCTGAATCCTGAGTCGAATAGGCCTGTTTCCCTGACTGAGCTCGGTTTCCTAGTGGACATGCTCTGTGCCAATGTGTTGGTTAGTTAATAAAATAACCTGAAGTGGGGGGCACCTAGGTGGCTCCCTCAGTTGTCTGCTCAGGTCATGATCTGACCAGGTCAGGGCTATGGGCTCAGTGGGGAATCTGCTTGAGATTTTCCCTCTGCCCCTCCCCCCACTCACACGATAGCACGTGCACTCAAATAAGTGAATCTTTAAGATAACCTGAAGAGAAGAGAAGCAGCATTCTCACTCCTACCCTGTGGGTCTTTCTAATGGGAACATTGCAGCCCTCCCTCCCCATCTCCGTGTCCTGTAACACTCTGCCTCCTTCTGGGCCAGGGTGAGCTCCTGTTCTGTTCCACACAGAATCACCTTGCCTCAAGTCTCACATCCTGGACTCCATGATACCTAGTAAGGTGCTTAGTGCTCTGAAGAGCTGGTGTCAGGAATGTCTCGGAACCAGCTCTTCAGAAGGCTCACGTTGGCCTCCCTGTTCTGCCCCTGCTTGCTGTGTGGCCCCAAGACGTCATGACCTCTTGTCTTCATCTGGGGATTAAGCGTATTGTGTGTGAGAAAGCAGCCCCTCGGACACCGCTTCCCTGCCTGTTGCATGTTGGCTGGCTTTTCCTCACACCCAGGTATACCAACGGCAAATTTAAGCACTGCTCTTGAAAGCAATCCAGCAAACATTTACACAGAGTGGTGCTAAGTGCTCTGTTTTGTGGAGGGATACAGCTAGACTGGCCCAGTTTCCGTGCCAAGGAGCTTTCGCTCTTGAGAGCTCCTCATTCATCAGCAGGTGGAGGTTGTGCCAACCCTTCTCCCCTCCCAGCATGCTGGGCCCCAGGGAAATACAGAGCATCACATAAAGCAGTTCTGTCAGCACGGGCTGCCTCGCAGGGTCAACTCCTTGGAACAACTTGGCAGGAAGAAGAAAGACAAGAAGCTGGCTGACCTTACCACTAGCTTTTTGCCTTCCTTCCAGAAGCTTCAGCCTGTAGCTTGCTTGAGTGCCTGGGAGAACCATGCTTTGCGCTTTGAACTAATCTCCTTGATGGGGAGGGTGGCTGCAAGCTGTGGTGTGAGGGTAATTCTGGCTCCTAGCCATGTTTCACAGACCCAGAGACTGGGGTGGCAAGACAGATTTTTCTGGTATATTCTTTCACTTGGGCCCCCAGTCTCAGACCAAGGAAACACAATCTCAGAACTTTTCTGGGTAATTAATCTGAGATACAGGGGAAAATTCCTTATGCCAGGGGGATTGTTTTATTTTATCTTTGCCTTTGCAGCGTCTCAGTTATACTTCTGAATGAAACTGGAGTGGACAGAGGGCACTGGTTGTTTTCTCCTTGATCTGGGCCGAGGGCGTAGGGAGGGCCGGTTGTGCTCACGTTGACTGTGCTTGCTAATTGGGAAGGAGTTGGCTGAGGGTCTGGAATCCACAGAGCACCCCCGTGGCTGCCCCCTCCCCGCTAGTCCCGAATCTCTCCTTCATGCCTGTCCGCTCTCTGGTCTGCAGGTGCTGCACTTGTACTGTGACACCTGCTCGGTGCCCATCTGTCGTGAGTGTACGATGGGCCGGCACGGGGGCCATAGCTTCATCTACCTCCAGGAGGCGCTGCAGGACTCGCGGGCACTTACCATCCAGCTGCTGGCTGACGCGCAGCAGGGCCGCCAGGCAATCCAGGTCAGTCCTAACCCGCCCTTCACCTGTTTCCCTTGTTCTTTCTTACACAGAAAACCTTTCTCGCTCCCTTTCAGATGGCATGTGTAGATTACTGGGCAGGCTCCAGTGCGTGGGAGCATGGAACAATGACCCAAATGAGCTCATGTGACATCCACACAGCAGTAATCCCTTGGGGAGGTGGAGGGTTCAGGAAGATGAGAGGGGTGTGGCCGAAGTCGAGAGGGGTGTGGCCGAAGTCGACTAGCCAGTCACGGCTTGTCTAGCTGGGCCCCCACCACGTCATCTGCCTGTTTCTCATCCGGCCCCTTCCCCAGATACCAAGTGGGCATATTAGCATCCCTCAGTCAGGACTGCAGAAGGACTGGATACTTAACGCTTTCCAGATGGATAACCTCTGCTGTTCAGATTGATTTATCGGTGAAAAATAAGTGAGCAACAGAAGTTTATCGCAGACTCTTCCCTAAGTAATGAAGTCACCTCCTGGTAACTGAGACCCTTGCTTCTGTTGAGTCTCCATCCCTTTGGGGTTAGGAAGGGACACGTGTAACTTTGGGGCATAGAAAAGTTCTTTTACAGGGGCGCCTGGGTGGCTCAGTTGGTTAAGCGACTGCCTTTGGCTCAGGTCATGATCCCAGACTCCCTGGATCGAGTCCCGCATCGGGCTCCCTGCTCGGCAGGGAGTCTGCTTCTCCCTCTGACCCTTCCCCTCTCATGCTCTCTCTCTCTCTCTCATTCTCACTCTCAAAATAAATAAATAAATAAAATCTTAAAAAAAAAGAAAAGAAAAGAAAAGTTCTTTTACAGCTATGTAATGGCATAGCCTGAAATGATTTTAAAATCTTGTCCAGGTGACAAGGTTTCAAGAAAGGAAAAAATCATATGTTTTCCTTATCTGGTAGGATAAAGCCTGAAAATCAGGAAACATTGCTAATCGTTGAGCAAAAATTGAATGGGAAACCGTTATTTACATTCTTAGAGTATTTGAATAAGTGAATTGTTTAAAAAATAAGATCCTGGGGTGCCTGGGTGGCTCAGTCGATTAACCTCAGGTCATGATCCCGGAGTCCCGGGATGGAGCCCCACATCGGGCTCCCTGCTCAGTGGTGAGTCTGCTTTTCCCTCTCCCACTCCCCCTGCTTGTGCTCTCTTTCTCTCTGTCAAATAAATAAATAAATCTTAAAAAAAAAATAAGATCCCCTTTTTTTGGATATGGTGAAGAATTGATCATGTGCTCTAAAGAAGGGGCAGAAGGTAAGTTTCTCAGCAGCTATCATATTCCTATGCATGGTATTGAAGTAGTCTCTCTGAAGACTCAGATTATCTGATACTCAACTCATACAATTAGAGGTTTGAGAGTCTGTGTTTCTGCAGTGACTAATTCTGGCATATTCTTAGGCCAGAGTGGCTTGCTTTCTTGTATATGCCTTCGGAGTGGCTCTTGGTCACTCATAAATTATTGTTTGCCAGCATCCACACTAGTGCATAGTTCTATTTTATTTCTGTTTTGGTGAACTTGTTGTCCCTGTGGATGAAGTGGTTTGTGGCTTCCCTTTTTATCCCACTACCATTAGGACCTGGTCATTTGCCTTACGGTGCTGCTGTCTCCTGGATTCTGGCTGCTGTCAGCATCACCTGGGGGAACTTAAAGACCTGCTGTCTGGGTCCTGCCCCCAGAATGTGGTATTACCTTACCAACTCCTTTCTCTCCTTGGAGATTGAGAACACTCAGGCGTCCTTGAAACATGTTTGAGAGAATTGCTGGTGCTCTCCGCTTCCTGGGATCCACCACTCTGGAGACAAAAATGAGTTGTCATAATTTGCTGGAAGCTTGAGGAGAGATCTGTGGTTAAAATGATGAGATATCAAGGAGGTGGAAATTTGAACTTTATATGGAGAGGAGAGAGAAGTTGACGTGCAGAAGGTTTTGTCTGCAGTGCTTAACTTCCTACAACAAATCTAGTCCGTGTTCACTGAGCGTCTGCTGTGTGAGTAGTGAAAAGAACCTCGGGGGGCACCTGGGTGGCTCAGTCGGTTGAGCATCCGCCTTCAGCTCAGGTCATGATCTCGGGGTCCTGGGATTGAGCCCCTCATCGGGCTCCCTGCTCAGCGGGGAGTCTGCTTCTCCCTCTCCCTTTGTGTTCTCTCTCCCTCTCTTATCAAATAAATAAAATCTTAAAAAAAAAAAAAAAAACAGCAGCAGAAAGAACCCCAGGATGAAATTCAAATGTGAGTTGGTACTGTGGTGCCTGATGGGCATTTTGGGTGGAGGAGACAAGTGGCAGATGGATATTTGGGCTGAGGTAGAAGGCTCAGTTTGTTAATAATCTATATGGCCACATCCAGGTACACCTGCTGAACATCAACTGCATCAATTGTGAATTGACTTCTTGAAAGTCCTTGTGTAACTAAGTATGTGGGGCAGGGGAAGGGTACCCTTTTGTGGCTCTTGGTTATAATTCTTTAGAACCTATACTCGGCTAGTGTTCTGAAGATTGGGGTAGGATTGGCTACCCATTTCTGTCTGAATGTTCTTAACAGGTTCTCAATACATTGACCATTCCTAAGACTATCTGGGGACCCTCTAATGAAAGTAGAGAGGTTCCTATGTGTTAAGAAGGAAGTCCCCTGGGTTTGGTGGAAAAAACATTGCCCCTCTTTCCCTCGGAGCGCACTGATGCCAGCGCATGCCTTTGGGGGAAGGGAAGTTGAGGTAAAGATTGAGAACAAGTTAGTTTTGCTCAAAAATCATTGCCTGAAGAGCCAGTTTGTTCCCATGTGAACACTATAAACAAGCTCTGTCCCCAAGGTCAGAAGTAGGTATGACCCACTTTTCATTGTAAGTATTTTGCAGATGGGTAAGATCAGTCAGTTGTGGGTAACTGAAACTGATTGAATGAGAATGGGGAGGAATTTGCATGTGTTCTGTGAATATTTAACTGAACCTCTGCTTTATTAAGGGAGAAAACAGTTCTGAAAGCTTCAGGTAGAATTCCTGTCTCAGGGACGCATCTCAAAGCCATTTAAAAAATACTCCTGGGGGGGGGGAAAAATACTCCTGGAAGACATTGGAAAAAGAAGTTACTATCTAGCACTGGGCATGCTTTTGTTTATTTATATAAAGAGATAATAAGACCTGTGTGTGAATCTACAAGTGTTTTTTCCTTTGTTGGTCACCAAGCAATGGAAAGGATGACAGATACTGAGATTTTGAGAAGTTCCCCACAGGGTAAAGAAGTAACCTTGAAATGCCAGCAAAGGACACTACTCTGGGGGATGGGGTGCATGGTGCTTTGGGCACTTGATTTCTTTTCTTTTCTTTTTTTTTTTTTAGATTTTATTTACTTATTTGTCATAGAGGGGAGAGAGCGTGCACAAGTGGGGGAGCAGCAGGTAGGGGGAGAAGGCGGCTCCCCACTGAGCAAGGAGCCCGATGCGGGGCTAGATCCCAGGACCCTGGGGTCATGACCCGAGCCAAAGGCAGATGCTTAACCGACTGAGCCACCCAGGCACCCTGTTCATTTATTCTTAATAGTATTACTAAATAAACGAGTCACTCGGGAGCTTTTAAATATTGCTTGTTTGTACTGGCAGATTGGGAGATCCAAGAAACAGAAATAGGCTTTATTTTTTGCTAGTAACTTAAGACATCAAACTAAATAAGAGGTGTTAAAGGCATAGATTTAATAGGTTTAAATTCTGATAGCAAATACCAGAATAAAAACCTAACTAAGTTAAAGGATTATTGCATGAAAAGGAAGGGGACCAGTATTTAAAAAAAAAGAGAAACCCAAACTGAAGGTAGATATATGTTAAATACCTAAAGGCAGGAAAGCATTCTAAGATTAGAAGTGATACAAAAAACATGTGCATTTTTTTCAAATTTTTAAGCAATCTCTACACCCAACACTGGGCTTAAACTCAGGAACCTGAGATCAAGAATCTCATGCTCTTCTGACTACAGCCAGCCAGGAGCCCCAAGAATTTGTGTATATTAAAAGGAGAGCAACTGGGGCACCTGGATGGCTCAGTCTGTTAAGCACCTGACTCTTGATCTCAGCTCAGGTCTTGATCTCAGTGTTGTGGGTTCGAGCCCAGCGTGGAGCCTACTTTAAAGAAAAAAAAAAGGAAAACAACTAGAAGAGAAATAGTTACTCCGAGAAGATCATAATAGGTAAGTACAACTTTTTAAAAGAAAGGCACAAACAGGTGAAGGAATGAAAGAGATGGAGATACCTTCCAAAGGGACAATCCAGCCATTTAATGCAAACATACAGAAGTATATTCAGCCTGAGCAGTAAATCAATTAAAATGACACCAGAGTACTATTTTGGATAAGGAGCAAAGTATGTACACCACCCTTAATCTTTGTGGGTGGGAGAACATGTTTTGAACAATATCCAGAGCTTTAAATGTGGAAGGAACTTATTTCCAAGGCCATGTCCTTTATCCTGAAGGTATGGATTGCACCCGTATGAATGGTCAGCAATAGAAGTTGGGGTTTTTTAGCCCCTTAATATGTATAGAATGTTCGTGATCACATTACAAAACGGTGTTGACTAAAATTAGCAGACCCTGAAGTTGCTTCAAGAAAAATTACTTAAAATAAGTAAACAATGCATAAAAAGATTATGGGAGGAAGTAGAAATAGGCCAAAATATAAATAGTGGTGTTTTGTTTTGTTTTGTTTTTAAAGATTTTATTTATCTATTTCACAGAGACAGAGATAGCGACAGCAGGAACACAAGCAGGGGGAGTGGGAGAGGGAGAAGCAGGCTTCCCTCTGAGCAGGGAGCCCGATGCGGGGCTTGATCCCAGGACCCTGGGATCATGACCTGAGCCAAAGGCAGACACTTAATGACTGAGCCACCCAGGCGCCCCTAAATAGTGGTGTTTTACTCATTATGGTGGGACTGAGGCAAAATTTTTTCAGCTTTCTTGAGGAAAATTGATAGACAATGAACGGCATATATTTAAAGCATACCAACATAACGTTCAACATGTATTTCACCCATGAAAACATCACCATAGTCAAGGTTAGGAACATGTCCATCACTTCCTAACATCCTTCATTCTGTTTCCATGTCCCCAAGCAATCATTCAACTGCTTTCTGTCATAGTTTAGAATTTTCTTCCGTTTTCATCAGGTAGGAGACGAATTTAGCCATAAGTAACAGGCTTTCACTCTGCTCCTAAATATGGTGGCTTAAATATGCAACGTTTTAATCTGTCCTGTTTAAAAAACTTAGTCTGGAGATACTGATAGTCACTGGAGAATCCTTCAGCTTTACCCCCCTGTACAGAGGTGTTGACATTCATCCCTATGGCCACAAATGGCTGCCGGAACTCAAGATAACACATCTATATTCTGGACCATTGGAAGGAAACCGACATTCTCTGGCCTTTTATAAGATTTCCCAGAAGGCTTGCTCAACACTTCTTCTGTCCATTGTCCAAAATCCAGTCTCACACATCAGTTGCAGGGGAGTTTGGTTTATTTGTTTTTCCTTCCAATTTTTTATTTAAATTCTAGTTAGTTGGGGTACCTGGGTGGCTCAGTCAGTTAAGTGTCTGCCTTTAGCTCAGGCCATGATCTCAGGGTCCTGGGAATGAGTCCCGCATCGAGCTCCCTGATCAGCGGGAAGTCTGCTTCTCCCTCTCCCTTTGACCCTCTCCCCTGCTTGTGCTTTCACTCACTCTCTCTGTCTCTCTCAATTGAATAAATAAAAAATAAATTCCACTTAGTTAACATACAGGATAATATTAGTTTCCGGTTTAGAATTTAGTGATTCATCACTTACAACACCCAGTGCTCATCACGAGTGTCTTCCTTAATCCCCACCACCCATCTAGCCCATCCTCTCAGCCACCTCCCCTCCAGTAACCCTCAGTTTGTTCTCTATAGTTTAGAGTCTGTTTCTTGGTTTGCCTCTTTTTTGTCCCCACTATGTTCATCTGTTTTGTTTCTTAAATTCCACGTGTGAGTGAAGTCCTACAGCATTTGTCTTTCTCTGACTGGCTTATTTCACTTGGCATAATACACTTTAGCTCCATCCACATCGTTGCAAATAGCAAGATTTCGTTCTTTTTGATGGCTGAGTAATATTCCTCTCTGTGTGTGTGTGTGTGTGTGTGTGTGTGTGTGTGTGTGTGTGTATCACATCTTTATCCATTCATTAATCGGTGGACATTTGGGCTCTTTTCATAGTTTGACTATTGTTGATAATGCTGCTATATACCTCAGGGTGCATGTATCCCTTCGAATCAGTGTTTTTTTATCCTTTAGGTAAATACCTGCTAGTTCAGTTGCCAGGTCATAAGGTAGTTCTATTTTTAACTTTTTGAAGAACCTCCATACAGTTTTCCAGAACGGCTGCACCAGTTTACATTACCACCAACAGTGTAAGAGGGTTCCCGTTTCTTTGCATCCTTGCTAACATCTGTTGTTTCCTGTGTTGTTAATTTTAGTCATTTGCAGGAGAGTTTTTATCCAAGTGCACTATAGCCTTAAATAAGGTGGACCTTTCTGTTACTTTTCATCTGATATTAGTAGACAGTCAGTAGTCATGATAAGGGTGACCAGTCCTTTAGTGAACTTTAAATTGCCTGCGTGGTTAAAAAAGGAAACATTAGCCCTTTACATATTAAACAAAAGTGATAGATACTGTACCATTTAGCACAAAAATTAGGACTGAGCTTGATGAGTAAGCAAAATTTAAAATTTTGTAAATTAAAATGTAAGTTCATCTAGACTTTCTGGACTACTTTGGTTCCCTATTCTGTTTTTGTTCGATCCCTTTAATAGACCATGTAACCTGCAGGAACTCCTTGCCATGATGGAAAGTTGACCACAAGGAATGCTGAGAATGCCTACTATTTTATATAAATTTATATAAACTAGCCCAGAAAGTAGATCAAGAAAATGTTGTTTTTTGTTTTTTAAATTACAAATTACTGTTACAAATATGGAAATGGAAGAACAAAATTTAGTTGTTGTGCCCAAGATCCCAGATCTCATTAACCATAGGCCTTCTGTTTTTGTCAGTAAGAATTAGTGGTCCCTGTTTACCAAGGGCACCAAAACCGGCATTTTCTGTAAATAATGCCTGAGGTTTGGGTGTCATTCTTTACATTTTGCAGAGAAAACTTTGCTTGAAAGAGATTAAGTAATCCTCCAGAAGTCACACTAACAATGAGTAGAGGAATTGCAGTTTGAACCCAAAACTGATGGTCACCTCTCATTTGGGAGGCAGCTGTGCCCCCGCGTACCCTCCCTTCTCATGCATTTGCAAACAATATAAACAAATGTGATGAAAAATGGTTCAAGAATTTTAATACATCATTACCTAATTATTATTTTTCCCATGCTGTCTTAATTAGGATCCTTGGTTGCAGCTGAATGAAAGGAGATGAATAGTCTCAGGTGACTGGGTAGGAGAAAATATGGATGGATCAGGCTTCAGGTGTCCAGGGACTCAGACCTTGATGCCAGCACTCTGTCACTTAGCTCTGCCTCTCTCCATGGTGACCTCATTCTTGCTGTTGAACATGGTTGGCATGCATGGGCATCTCTTCAATCTTGCACTGTTCCAGCAAGCCATCCTCAGGGAAAGAGTGAGTTTCCTTTCTCCTCTCCTCTTCCCTTTTGGGGTGGAGGGAGAGGTTGGAACCTCCATTTGTAAAATTTCAGGGTAGGGCCCTTGATTGGCTTGGCGTCCTTCATTCCTCCTTGGGCACCATGCCTGGATGGTAGTGAAGCGTCCTCTGGACCAAATGAATATGCATGAAACGTCCCAAAAGTAAAGGCCACTAGCCACACCAAATCTGCAGGCAGATTTAAGTTCTTACCAACTTTACACCACCTTTAATGAGTATCAGTGACCTTTTACAATATATCTGAACTCTACAACTTGGGACTTGTGTGTTTTCATTTCCTTTTACCGACTTTTGTTTAGAAAAAACTAGGAGCTCCATTCCCTTTCTTCAACCAGGGACATTTATCCATTATTAAATTACAAGTGTCAGATGTACAGTTGACTGTGAACCACAGTTTCTAAGTTACAACTCTTAGAGACTGACTACTTGCCTATATTTAGCTTGAGTCTTAGTTCTAGAGAAAACACCCCGAAGTAAATTCTCCTAATTAATTCTATTTAGTCCTGTAAAAAGAATTTACCATGATGAGGGTCTAGAGTTACTGACAACAAAGGAAGCCTGAGAGATGTTTGTAGTGTACCTCATCAGTGTTTTAAGGGTGACCAGTCTTCCTGGAAGTACAACTTTTGGCCACTTTCGTAATTAGGGCTTTTCATAAGGTGCCCTGATCCCCTGGGTTGGGGGAGATACCCATAATCAAGATCAAGAATGTAGTTGCTCTCTGCATAAAGAGAGCCTTCATTATTTCAGTCACCCTTAAGACACCATTGACTGTAATATGCACATTTATTTTATATACACCTAAGAAAGGAAAAAGCCCATTGACAGTTTTAAGATGAATCATAGTTTCAAAGGTATTAAATGTGATAATATTACACTTTAGAGTGAACTACAGTAGTTCCCATATCAGGTTTTGTGGTCTGTGAGTTTATGGGTGACATTTGCATTCTGTCATCTTCTGCCTATCAGGACACTTTTCTTTTCCTTTTTTTTTTTTTTTTAAAGATTTTATTTATTTATTTATTTGAGAGAAAGAGAGAGAGAGACAGAGAAACAGCATGAGAGAGGAGAGGGTCAGAGGGAGAAGCAGACTCCCTGCTGAGCCGGGAGCCCGATGTGGGACTCGATCCCAGGACTCCGGGATCATGACCCTGAGCCGAAGGCAGTCGCTTAACCAACTGAGCCACCCAGGTGCCCTCTTTTCCTTTTTTTTTTTTCAATTCATTTGACGAGAGAGAGAGAGAGAGAGAGAGAGTGCGCGCACACATGCACACAAGCAGGGGGAGCGGCAGAGGGAGAGGGACAGCAGACTTCCCACTGAGTGGTTCGCCGGATGCAGGGCTCCATCCAGAACCCTGAGCTGAAGTCAGAAGCTTAACTGACTGAACCACCTAGGCACCCCATCAGAATACTTCAGTAGCAGTCATCTGGCCGCCCCAGTTTCCCCTAGCAGACATCATTAATCTCTTTCTGTGCTCTTTCCTATGAAACCCAGGTGGCCTCCACCTCCCCTGCACTGATTGGCCTGCCCAGATTGAGACCCTCAGTTTTCAGATGTTTGATTGGATCTGTTAACATCTAAAAGATAACTTTTTTCCCCTCAAGCCCCATGCTTATTGGGTAATTTTTTATTATCCGTCCTTACTGCAAATTGAATGTTTCTGTTTTTGAAATTTATTCAGCCCTTTTCCCTACTGTCGTTTCCCCACCCCACCTGCAAATGCCCTGTTTAGATAATGGGAACTAGTTTAGCAGGTCCTGGTCTGCACATCTTGGAATGCAGTGCTTCACGGGACTGTGTATGATTCGGAAAAGAAAGCTCTATTTTTTGTCTCTACACACAGGGCTTTATGACTCTGAACCCTAGGAATGATCCTATCCGTGCACACTTGGGGATCCCTCAAATTACAGTAAGGGCTTTGTACCCTTTCTACCTGATTGAAAAATGGAAGAAACAGTTCTTGTCCTAGAACAGGAATTCCAGGCCTAAGGGCCTGCTAGAGACCTGGCAGGAAAGATCGAGGGAGCAGGCCTGCTAGGAGACAGTAGCGGGGGAGGTGAGTAGACAGACATTCGCTATGTAAACCCTCTTGCTACACAGAGGGGGTGGGGGTGGTCACTGCGCTCTCCTGCCAGTTCTTGCCCTGTAGGAATGTAGGCCTGTTACTTCCATTTCTTCTGTTTTTTATGGAGAATCAGTTGGGTAAGTAATATGGCATTGGTATAAATAGAAAGCATTTTGCCACCTCTGCTTTCCATTGAGGAAGCTAAGAAATAAATGGACAAAGGCTGGGTTGCCTCGGTCGCGTATTGACTTGGACACCCGCTGGTGCTCATTAATGCTGACACATCTGAAGACGGGTTGTGTGGGTTACTAAGTTCTCTCCATCGTGACCGACCCTTTCACACGCTTGCCGTGTGGTGCTGGGTCGCAGCACTTCCAACCACAAATCCGGACGTTGGGAAAGGGGACTTCCTTCTTCCGTTTGACTTCCTGTTCTCAGCAGCAGCAGTTTGTCACCCAGCAGCAGAGGGTTAGCTCCAGTTCCCAGCTTCGGCCGCTTCCAAAATGAGCTGGGCACACCCCTGGTCCCTACCTGTAACCCCTACTCTCCTCTCTTTGTTCTCCTGGCCCAAGGGTGGTCGCTGCCGACTGCAGGCACGGTCTGTCTGTCATCTTCTGTGTGCCCTTTGCCCTGGCAGTTCTCCACTAACTGTTCAACCCCATTTTCTACATTCAATTATCTCTTTAAATATCTAGCGAGATTTCCCAGCTTCTAAATCAACCTCGACCACCTGAGACGTTTGGAATCTGCCAAGTCCATCATGAGACCTGCTTATATGCATTTACTGATGGGTCAGTCTAATTTTTTTTATCTTTTGGTAATTTGGATAGTTCCATCTACTTCAATTTGTTGGCTACTCTTTCCTAGGGCTGCTATAACAAATTACTATAAACTGGTGACTTAAATAATAGGAATTTATTCTCACATAGTTCTGGGGGCTGGAAGCCCAAAATAAAGGTGTCAGCCGGGCTGTGCTCTCTGAAGGCTGTAGGGAAGAATCTTGCCCTTCTTTTTCCAAGCTTCTGGTAGTTGCCAGTAATCCTTGGTTTTCCTCGGCTTGTTACACCTACATCACTCCTAATTTCTGCCTCTGCCTTCATGTGGTCTTCTTTCTGCATGCCTGTTTTCACATGGCCTTAAGTGATTTTCAGTCACTGGATTTAGGACTCTACTCTAGTCCAGTATGACCTCCTCTTAACTAATCAGCCTGAATGTGGGGGAGACAATATTTAACCCAATATAGTTACCTACTGCTTTGATGAATATGGATGGCTATGGCCGTAGACGTTAGCAAGTGTAAATTATATAGAGATTGTTCCTGCTACAACCCAGTGGCGAAGTATCATGGACTATGTACCTAACCCCCACATAGTGTGCTATGTAATGACACTTGGGACAGGGTAGTAAAGGTGGAACAGAAACATTATGGGAAGGTGTCCTTCACTGCCAGTTTCAGGAAGATAGTGGCATCTGAGCTGGGTTTTTGAAATTTAGGGTGAATTTGGAAGAGAAGGCATTCCAGGCCATGGATAGTTCATGAGCATTCTCGATCAGCCGAAGTGCCACCTCTGATCTTCAGGCCTCACAGGGATTGGGGCAGAGAATGCCACGAGCAGTTAGCCACGGCAGCCATGGGTGGTTTGGGGCAGCTGCAATGTGTGTGTGACTTTCATGCCATTGGCGTGTCTTGTAGACTGAGAGGATTAAGGGGGGTCCCCAGTTGTAAGTGACAAAATGAGTCACAACTGTTGAATGAAAGCATACTCGTATAAATAAGGCTGCTCATGTACTGTTTGATTCCATTTCTGTGAACTATCCAGAATAGACAGCAGTGTAGAGACTCAGCAGATTATGGTTGCCATGGGGGAGTGGGAGGGGAGATGGAGAAAAACTGCCTAATGGGTATGGAAGCTTCCTTTCGACGATGGAAGTGTTCGCAGCTAGGTGGTTGTGATGGTTAGACAATATGGAATGTGCTAAATGTCAGTAATGGTACACTTTAAGTTCTACCTATTTTAACCACAATTTAAAAAGCAAAATGGGTCAGGAAGCATGCGTAGGCCTTGGTACATAACCGTACCTGCATGACAGGAGCTAGGTGGGATGAAGGGAAAGGGTGCCTGTGGTCTTACTGCAAGTGTTTCTCAGCTGAGCACTGTTGATGTTTTACTCTATGAGCTGCTGTGCTGAACTCCTTCCATGTATTACCTTGTCTTTTCCTCCTATTGGCCGAGGTTGCGGAAGGCCAGGCACTTGTCTGGGGCCTTGCAAATAGTAGGACGTGGAGCTAGGGTTTGAAGCTGGGTTACCCGACTCCTAGGATGACTGTCCAGCCTGCTTTTCCCAAGATGGCCTCAGCTGTAGATGTGCTGCACATGCTGGAAACCCTTGGTCCAGGGCACACTCACGGTTGGTCACCCATGAGCGATTCCTGAGCCCAGACCAGGCTCCAAACCCTGCGCGCTTCTCTAGGCCCCTCTTGATGTGGGACATAATAACACCCTTAGACCTGTTGCACCATCAGCAGTTTGGAATCCCTGATTTAAGACCTCAGTATCTCAAAGAAATCCTTGTGGCTTTTCAAGACACATCATGTAATATTGATGAAAACACTGGGCCTTCTGTCTTGATTAATTTTTTATGAACAATAATACGTCTGATTAAACTGGCTGGTTTACCAAGGGCTGGTCGTACAGAGTGGGGTGTGTGGTGGTGCAGGGATGGTCTGGCAAGCGGACTGACCACAGGGCACGGCATGCGTGGTTTCTGTGGCAGATCAGACAGTATCCCCAGTGTCCCTTGGGGTTGGAATGAGCTGTGCTGCTGACGACGTGACAGGAACATGATGGCTACCTGCTGGCCTGCAGCAATGGTGCACCTTGACCTGAGCGCTGCGCCAGCCTGCCGGGTTTTCCCACGTGGCCAGGAAGGCCAGAAAGTCTGTGGGAGCTGGTTCGTGTGCTGGTCCGGTCCTCGTTCCGCTCTTCGGCTTGGACCCAACTACACTGGTTTCACTGTGTCGGAATAGCTCTTAAGAGTGCTGAGCACCGTGTAGGTGCCGTTTCCCATAGGAAGGAACCCAGCGCTTGCCACGGCCCCTTCGGCTACGTGTCAGACAGGTGCCGTGCTCCCCTTGCGTGCCTGCTTTCTTTCCGGGGAAGTGGATCATGTGGTCTCGGGGGCCCAGGGTGGTAGCTCTTCCGGTTTGTGACAAGCAGACTTAAATGTTTTTGCTTGAGGAGTGGAGGTCCCTCTAACGCCATGAGCCTGCTCTTGCTTTTCCAGCTGAGCATCGAGCAGGCCCAGACTGTGGCGGAGCAGGTAGAGATGAAGGCAAAGGTGGTACAGTCGGAGGTCAAAGCTGTGACGGCAAGGCACAAGAAGGCCCTGGAGGAGCGGGAGTGCGAGCTGCTGTGGAAGGTAAGGAGTGCTGCCCACCCCCACCCCGGGCCTCCTTGGCCGGCCAGCAGTTTTCCAGTGAACTGCAGCAAAACCACGAGGATTCTCAGGTCAGATCCCAGATCCCAGCTCGGAGTGGAGAACACTTGGGAGGTTTTCCATGAAGTATGTTGGCAGAAAGATGCAGGGCTCCTTGTACCATTGTGTGTGCCATCTGAGCACTAAAGCCACAAGAAGCCTCCTCGGGAGGAGTCAGGTACCCAGGACTGGAAGGAGCCTCATGTTTTATGTTGCGCACACTCAGGGAGACAGAAGGGGGCGCAGTCGAGACTGTTGTTATGAAAAGCAGGCTGCTGGGAAGTATCCTTATTTTTTGGTGTCCTGCCTGGTTGCACTTCCTGCCCCCTTGTAGAAAACCACTAGGGAGGGCAGCGAGCGAATGCCCTTTCTTCTGTTGCAGGAGGAAAGAGTGCTGAGCAGGCTGGTGTGCTGTTTAGACAAATCAGCTGGAAAGATGACTTTCCCCACCCAAGTCCTCATCTCAACATTTTCTACTCTGGCCTTTACCCCCTGCCCCAGGAAGAGGGGAGAATATGCCTGTGAATGGGCCAGTACCTCAAGTCAGTTCAGCTCCAAGATGACATTCTCTTAATGCGTGAATAAGACCATACACATAGCTCATTAAAAAGGGTGCACTTAGGTGTGTGCATGCTCGTTTTAATCATCTAAACTATGCGAAGGTAGAGATGGGGTCTCCATTTCTGAAAGTGATCCTCACCAATCACTATGCCCTAAAATGTTCTGGAAGGCTGTGTTGGGTTTTGCTTTGCATTTTCCATTTAGTTAGCACATAACTAACTGCTTTCTGCCTTTGCTGACCTCTCAAGGAATATGGCTCAGTTACCTTTTGACGAGAAGAGAACGATCCTTGGCTAGAAAAATTCTTTTTTAATTCAGCATGTATTTTATGCAGGCACCTTTGTGGGCCTGACGTGGTTTCCAGACACTCACATGCCCCCGTGGTCTGCCAGGCTCATGCCACCCACGAATGTTAATTATAACTGAAAGGGGCCCGCTTCATGCAACCTGAGAGCTCCCTGGTGTGCTCCCTGGTGAACTCTGCCACAAACTTGCTCTTCTGGATTTGCTGATGAAAAGGCCTTTGTGCAAAGGAGTTTCTGCAGATCTCACCTTAGGTACCCTCCCTCCTGTGAGGCCAACTCCTGTCCTCTCCCTAAAGGAAGTTCTCTTTCAGGGGGCATGGGAAGCAAGTTTTTAGTCTTGGAGAAGCAAATTTGGAAGAAGAGTCAGTCTCTCTGTGTCATATACTTTGTTTCTACATTTCTAAAAACTTGTTCTCAGATAACCTCCAGAATATGCATGCTCATTCTGGACACACCTCAGTCCCATTTGTCTTTACTTTTTATTATGGTACCTCACCCTAAATCCTGTGGGAGTCCCACTCTCTTTTACTAATTACTGACTTTTCTGCCCCTCCCAGCAAAGCTTTCCTGCCAGTTTTCTGCCCTGCCACGTCCTTGTTACACATCTTTTTTCTTGCACTCCCCATTACTGAAGATATTTGAGTGCCGGGTGACCCAGTTTTGGGTATCTAGATGCACTTCTTCATGTTTGTGGCTTACAGATTTCCAGTGGACTTGGTGACCTCGTGGGATTAGCTGCAACCACCTAGTTGAGGAATCCAGACCAAAGCCCAGAGGTTTGGCCCAATGCAAAAACCAAAGGACAAAGCTTCTCTTTGATCTGTCCCCACGTGGGCCTCTCTACACATATGTGTCTTGCTTCCAGAGTGGACAGATGGAATAGCATGAATGGGTCAAAAATCACATCATCGCCCCCCTTCCCGAGGGAAAATCTGACTGAAATCCAGGCCTCCCCAATAGTGGAGCTGTGTTCTGAAATAGACTTTCTAGCGTTCTGATTAGTAGAGCCCTCAGGGGTCCTGGTTCTCTCTACATGACGGCACGAATCAGCTAGGTGACTCATTTATCCCCTTCACAGGGAAATCACTTCGAATTGGAGGTCTTTTACTGATTTAATGCACAAGAATGGATAAGTGGCTCTGTTTCATTGGTCACAGACAATCCCACATTCACAAATCGTGGGTTTCAGAACCTCAGAGGCAGAATTATTTTAGCAGGTCAGAATTCAGGTTTCTATATTACAACAATTTAGATTGAGAGGGCTCCTCTGGAAATACTAGAGGCCAGTGGTTTCCAAGGACTTACTTTCTCTAAATTTGGGGTGTGTGTGTGGCCTTTCAGGCTCCCTGTGAAGACAGAAAACCATGAAGAGGACTATGGGATGTGTGGCAGGCCAGGGGGGTACAGGTTGTAATCTTGAATTAGGTTCTCAACAAATCCCTTCACTCTCTCCACACACAGTCTGTCTTCCTCCCCCCACCGCCCCCTTTCTCTCTCTCTCTCGGAGTGGAGAGTGGGGCAAGGCAGGGATGGTAGAGTGGAGGAGAAATCACTGAAGAGATTGCAGGCTCTGTAGCTATGCTGAAAATTCAGCCCTTTGGGAGTGTAAGACCGGCCTTGTGCTCTAGTCCCCTGGGAAGTCCTGCTGGTGAGGGCCACGTTCTCAACCTGTCATTACACACCTCCAGTGCCTGGCACAAAGCAGGTGCTCAGTAAACATTTGTTATATGGCTGTGCTTAGCTTTTATATTTTATTTCTAAGTGACAGGAATAATAAAAGAACTCCCTCTATCCTTCACCCAGATTTACTGATTATTTACATTTTGCCCCATTTTCACCCTACTCTGTATGTGATTGGCGTGTTGGAGACAGGATGCCTCTTCCCCCGAACGCTTCTCTGTTTATTTCCTCTGAGCAAGGGCAGTCTCGTCCATCATCAGTTACTCAGAAGCAGGAAGTGCAGTCCTGATAGTGTGCTGGTGCCTACTCCCTCGGTCCCTGGTCAGTGTGCACCAGCAGGAGCCTGCGCTGCAAGTCGTCGTCCTGTTTGCAGTCATCTCTCGTAATTGGCACAGTTCCTCAGCCTCCCTTTGTCCTTGGATCTTTGCTGTTTTTGAAGAGCACAGACCAGTGGTTTCTGTGGGCTCTTCCTCAGCTCCTCGGGGTGGGTCTGCCCTCGTGATCCGTGTGATCCGTGTCGGGTGGTATGTTGGTTTTGTTTTTTTTTTTTTTGCTTGCTTCAAAGCCTCTGTCCTCTCTCCCTGCTCTCACCTTTCCAGGTAGAGAAGATCCGCCAGGTGAAAGCCAAGTCCCTGTACCTGCAGGTGGAGAAGCTGCGGCAGAGCCTCAACAAGCTCGAGAGCACCATCAGTGCCGTCCAGCAGGTCCTGGAGGAGGGCCGGGCGCTGGATGTCCTGCTGGCCCGGGACCGCATGCTGGCCCAGGTGCAGGAGCTGAAGACCGTGCGCAGCTTCCTGCAGCCCCAGGAAGATGACCGCGTCATGTTCACACCACCCGACCAGGCCCTGTACCTCGCCATCAAGTCCTTTGGCTTCGTCAGCAGCGGGGCCTTTGCGCCGCTCACCAAGGCCACGGGCGATGGCCTCAAGAGGGCCCTCCAGGGTAAGGTGGCCTCCTTCACCGTTATTGGCTACGACCATGATGGGGAGCCTCGCCTCTCAGGGGGCGACCTGATGTCAGCTGTGGTCCTGGGCCCCGATGGCAACCTGTTTGGTGCCGAGGTGAGCGACCAGCAGAATGGGACTTATGTGGTGAGCTACCGGCCTCAGCTGGAGGGTGAGCACCTGGTGTCTGTCACCATGTGCAACCAGCACATCGAGAACAGCCCCTTCAAGGTGGTGGTCAAGTCGGGCCGCAGCTACGTGGGCATCGGGCTCCCGGGCCTGAGCTTCGGCAGTGAGGGCGATAGCGACGGCAAGCTCTGCCGCCCCTGGGGCGTGAGTGTGGACAAGGAGGGCTACATCGTCGTGGCCGACCGCAGCAACAACCGCATCCAGGTGTTCAAACCATGTGGCGCCTTCCACCACAAATTCGGCACCCTGGGCTCCCGACCCGGACAGTTTGACCGGCCAGCTGGTGTGGCCTGCGACGCCTCCCGCAGGATCGTGGTGGCCGACAAGGACAATCATCGCATCCAGGTCTTCACGTTCGAGGGCCAGTTCCTGCTCAAGTTTGGCGAGAAGGGAACCAAAAACGGGCAGTTCAACTACCCTTGGGACGTGGCGGTGAACTCTGAGGGCAAGATCCTGGTCTCTGACACCCGCAACCACCGGATCCAGCTGTTCGGTCCCGACGGCATCTTCCTGAATAAGTACGGCTTCGAGGGGGCTCTCTGGAAGCACTTTGACTCCCCCCGGGGCGTGGCCTTCAACCACGAGGGCCACTTGGTGGTCACCGACTTCAACAACCATCGGCTCCTGGTCATCCACCCCGACTGCCAGTCTGCGCGCTTCCTGGGCTCCGAGGGCACTGGCAACGGGCAGTTCCTGCGCCCACAGGGTGTGGCCGTGGACCAGGAGGGGCGCATCATTGTGGCCGATTCCAGGAACCACCGGGTGCAGATGTTCGAGTCCAACGGCAGCTTCCTGTGCAAGTTTGGCGCCCAAGGCAGTGGCTTTGGGCAAATGGACCGCCCCTCTGGCATCGCTGTCACCCCCGATGGGATGATCGTGGTGGTGGACTTTGGCAACAATCGGATCCTCATCTTCTAATCACGTTCTCTAGGCTTCCGTGTTTGGGCTGTGCGTGCGTCTCTCTCTCTCTCTCCTTTTGAATTTCAAAGAAGAAACAGTCTCAGGGAAATTTCTTTTTTTCTTTTGTTTAAAGAGAACAAGAAAAGTACAACATTGCTTAAGTCCTACCTCATCTTTATTTTTTTACAGATGAATGTACTTATCTTTTCTGCAGGGATTGAGCCTGTGACGTGATAATTTCTATCTACCTCATAAATCTTTACATTTCCTTCTCCAGCAGGCCCTCTGCCCACCTCCCCACCCTCACTCAGTGGAGTTCACGTTCCTCTCTGACCCTTTGTGGGGCGTGATATGCACAAGCCTGGCGTCTCTGTGGCTGGGGGGGGGGGGGGGGGGGGGGGGGGGGGGGGGGGTTTTTTTTTGTTTGGGCAAAGGAAAAAAAAAAAAAATTTAAAATAAAAAAAAAAAAAAAAACTATAAAATGTGGAAAAATAAGATTTAAAATGCTGAATTATAGAGTATTTGTGTTCTGGAGAATACTGTGTTTATGGGATTAGATTGTGTTGTGATCTTGATCTTTTTAGGAAATCTTTTTTTTTTTTTTTTTATTTCTGCAACAGAAAACTTTTTTGTGTTCTCCTTTAATACCTCAGTGTGTATCATCCTGTTCAGCATCTTTTCTTATTCTTAGAAGATATGGATGTGGCTGTGGCTTGCTAGCCAAGAAAAGCAGACTATTCTATTCATGTTTTAGGGTATGTAATCTTTGCTTCTTTTAAGGGATGGGGTGTGTGTGTGTCTGTCTGTCTGTCTGAGTGTCTGAGCCATCTTATACCAGAATAGTAAAGCTGAAGATCATACACCACCACCCAAAGAAACTTTCCTTCTCACACTTTGGTTTCTAAAAAATAGATGTAGCTTAGGATTTTCAATTAAAAGTATTCTCAAAAGTTAAGTATTTTTAGTTTGTTATTGGTTATAAAGCTCAGTGGAAGGAAGAAGAAAATTAGCCTCATTCTCAGAAAGAGGGTGTCAGACCTGCCTGGCCTGTGGACTTGAGTGTGGGCCGGCAGGCGTGTGCTGAGGTGGTCCATAGAGAGCATAAGAAAGCAACAGGCTACCCCAAACTCTGCGGGAGGGCAGAGGTCAGTCCCCGACCTCTGCTTGAATGTTGTTCTGTTAATAATGCTAGGTGTTTCTCTTTCTGAACTTTTCCTTTAAAAGCACAATTTTTACCTGCTTTGGAAGTTCAGGGAAATAGAATGTTTGACAGTCAAATGAATAGGAACAACCCATCCCTACACCCTCTGCTCGGGTCACTTATACGGAGTGGTCTGCTCCCGAGCCGTGCAGTAGGACCTCATGGTTAACATGAATTTTCTCCCCAAAGGCCTTTGAATGTAAAAGATTTGTAAACCAAATTGCCCCAACCCAAAATGTAGGCTGTAATATTTTTTGTTACACCTCTGCCTCGGTACCAAAGAATGAAAATTTAGCCAGGCTCCCGCTGCAGAACTGTGGGATGGCATCTGTCACTTTACAGGGTTGGTTTGTAGTAAGCTGGACTTGGGTACAGAGCCTTGTGCTTCTGGACATTCTCTGTCTTTCACGTGGAAAGTAGGCATAGCTAATATCCTGCTTGTGAGAACCTATATGGGTCCCTGCATTCTCCCAAGTACTGAGGAAGAACCACATTCCGGAGTAGCACACCTCAGGAGCCCAAGGTGTTCTCAGACGGCAGGGGCTTGCTTCCAGGGAAGCCTCTTGTTCAAATAGAAGGACTAACGTCAGTTTCTGTTCCTGTATTTCAGAGAAACTCCCCTTGCAGTAGAGATGTAGTTTTAAATGAACCGAATGAAGTGACACATGGAGCAATTTGTTTTTGTCATCCCAAAAGAAAAGGAATTGATGGGGGTGGTGTAGCAAGTCAGTCCAATTGGTTTTCTCGTCCAGCTCTTTCGGACATTTACCACTTCAAGGTACCCTGTGTCCTCCCCATTGCTTTAGTTCTAGGGTTTCTGAATGACCAAAATGGGAAAAAACTCAATTCATAAAGGAGAACCGCATGCAGTAAAGGATCCAAAAATTGGAAAGTCGCACCAGACGACTGCCTCCCAGCTGCTGTGTTTCAGGGCAAGGAGGCGTCAGGAAATCTTGTTTTGTAAAACCGCGTTTTCTTTTATTGAAGCAATCTTGAATCCTTCCCCAGTTCCTGTTCGGTTGCCTTTTATTTGCCCCTAGGTGCTAAGTTCTTTGGTAAAGAGTTTGTGTAATTAAACATTTTTATTGTTTTTTGTTTTGGAAATAACTTGGTGCTGGTCTTCCTCCCCTCCTCACCCCCAACCCCCACCCCAGCCACCCAACGAACCACCCTTTGAACACCAAAGACACTGGTTTTAAATGCTTACAAAATTTTATCGAAGAAATGGATCTTGAAAATTCTTAGAAGTGTTCTCAGAAACCTGGGATGAGTTACTTCAGGTGGTCACTGCCTTCGATTCTCCCATCTTCACGCTGATCCGTCCTTCCCAGTGTCCCTGTATGTGGGGTAATTGTGGGACCTGAGTGAGGGATTTTGTCGGTGAAAGCGGTAACGTACAACTGTGTACGTCGCTAGGCCAGGGTTTCCACACTTGACTGAAATGATCAGGTCTCAATTAATAGACTGACCAGTTTGCAGGCTCAAAGCTAGTAGGTCCTCCCCTGAAGGGAGCGTGTAGGTGCGTGATGCGGCCCCTCTGCCCTCTGTGGTGGTACATCTCCCCACCTTGCTGCACCCAAAACTGTGCACCACTGCCATTTGAGAAACATGGTCACACTTGGGAAGCTTTTGTTTTTGAAACACTGGCCATCTGTGGCTGCCCACGATTGACTCCTGACCCACAGGGATTGGTGCGAAGCACTTTGGAGTGTGTTTATTATACGATATGGAAGGCTCCAAATCAGAGAAAGAGGAGGAAAGCCAACATTGGGAACTCCGGTGTGAGTGAGGCTGTAAAAAATTGGGGTTTTTAACTGGGTATCTCCTGCCTGTTAGGTGATGCTAGGGTAGGTAAGAATTGGGTGGATGATGAGAGTCTTGAACACCGTGAAAAGATAAGGCTGTGGGTACTGCGAGGGAAGAGTATAAATTGTTTCTGTTAAGTAAATGTGGTATTCAGACAATAATCCCCACGTGTGTCCGATCTGGTCAGGTGGCAGGGTGGCGCGGGGTAGAAGGTCAGTTTGTGTTTGGAGATGCCAGTTGGATTTGGATATGTAAGTTTGGGTATTGAGATGGCTAAAGGAGATCTAAATAACCCGCAGATACAAACCACTTCTGGTTGACAAAGTTAACATTTCCAAAGTGTTAATCTTTAAAAAAGAAAAAAACCATTTCTCTGTAAATTTGGTCCCAAGAAGCAGTGCTGTCTCAGAAACCTCTGCTCTACGATGGCTGGTAGGTGGCACATGAGTTGGCTGGAGCCCAGTGGCCCGGGCAGGACCCAAGTGTACTAATCTTTGATGGATGGATGCCCTTTTAAGTCTAACTTATTTGGGGAAACACCTACAGGGGGTACCATAAACAGAATCTAAATTGTGTGTTGGGCCAAAAAAGTTGCCAGACGTCAGGCCCTTTGTGATGGAGCTATAAGAGAATGGTTTGAGATTGGCTCAGTCTGTTTTATTCTAGTTAAGCCAAAGCTTAATAATTTGAGGAGGGAAGTCTTTTTAGGCTTGAAGCAGCAGAATACTGTTTATATATGTGTTGTCATCCTCTTTGGAAGATTCTACAATTGCTGTGTTCTGGTAGATAGAGATATGCCAAAGTTATAGGCTTGTTCTTCTGTTTAAAAACAAAAATCCAGTGGTGCCAAAAAAGTATGTAGGGTATTTATTCAAAACATCACTCACTGGTTTTCCAACAGTCTGGGGCTGTATAAAAGTCAAACTCTTGAACTTACTCGAGCGTGTGATGATATCCTAGAGCCAGGCCCTCCTGGGGCTCTCGCTCACTCTGGCTTCCTGCGGGCCAGGGGCTCAGGACACGCACGCACAGCAGCTCCACACCACACCGTTTGCTTTCGTTCAGTTTCTACCTCACTTTTGGCGAAAGTCATCTACCTCATGTTAGCATCTCATGGGTCTCTGAAAAGCATAGTATTAATCCACAGGGGAGTGGGTGGGAGTGGGAAGCTAGCTCTAGAAGAAAATGTTTTTATAAATCCAGAACTGACTTCTCCCAGGGGAAACATTTGATTGACTTTGAAACCAAATATTCCTGTACTCAGGCAAATGTCGTCCTAAATCCCAAGTATTACTTAACCAATCTGCCCCCCCCCACCCCCGCAACTAGGAATTACGCACACCATTACCTTGTTGTTCAGTATTAATGAAACTACTGGTTCATCTGACCTATTTGAGGACTTAACCTGCAAATAAAGACCTTTAGGTCTCTTTTTCTCTTCAAGAGAAAAATATTTTATCTATATTTTGAATGTCTGCAAATCTACCCTTTTAGGAGCAATTCTAAGGGTCTAGTTGTTGGAAACATCAAGTATTTGAAGGGAATAAGAATCCTTTAGACTTCGTGATTGTAATCGTACCTTTTCTGGACCCAGCAGGATGTTAGTCACCATGACATTGCGACAAGCGCTGCTTCACTGAGCAGGGACTGGTCAGGTGCGGTGCTCTTTTGTTTTGTGTTTAATATTTTTTCTACCAAAGGTAACATGTTGACGGGTTGTTCTTTCCTTTGTTGTTGTTGTTTTTAATTAAATACTTGATGAAGTTGAAGCACATTACCATGGTATACTGTATTGCCTCTCCACTCTCTTGCTCCCCTAGATATTTTTTGTTTTGGTTGGAAGAGAGGGTCCTGAGACCACTGTAATGATTGCAGATTGGGTGAAAAATGTCATGGTGAAGCAGTACCTCAGTGATGTCTATTTTTAAAACTGATCTTACGGGTTAACAAGCCAGCCTGGTGGGATGTTTTCCAGCCATCATTTAACCAGTAATGGTTCTAAAAGTTTTGTGTATCCACACGGTCTTAGACCTCCTTTTAATGATTGTATTAACTTACAAGCTCAGGTAGTATTTTTCTTAAGGCTCTGTCTCAGAGCACACTGACTGAATGTTAACGTGTGTAGCAAAGTGTTTACTTTCTTTAAATAACCAGCTCTGGAATAGTTCTTTATGTTTCTAGCAGTCTGTGTAGTTTTTCTTCAGAGGAAGATTTTTCACATTTCTGGGGTGTTCTTGTTTTTAGGGTGGTATGGTTTCTTTCCTTTTTTCCCCCCATTCTTTTCCCCTAAACTCAATGCAGGTGAGAGGGTGGGTGGTGGGTAAGGGATGTTGTTTTTAACTAGCATGTTAGTTATAATTGGGTGGGTGGGAGGGTAGTATTTTTTTTTTTTTTTAATGACTCTTGCTTAATACTGTCCATTAGCTGTCATGCCCGGTCAGCAAAATAATTTTTAAGTGTAGAACACATGACTTGTTTTTTGTTTTTGTTTTGTGGGAAAGGTTAATGCAGAATTGGGGAAACTAACATGGGCATGTTGCCAGATGTTAGAAAGACTAAACCTTTAAAAAAATTTTTTTTTAATTTGTCCAAGGCAGACCTGATGTAAGGAATACGCACCACCAGAATAACTCTCCGGGCCACAGAAGCTCCTGCAAGCCCATCTGGGGTGCTGACTGCCTTTTGACACTTTTAAAAATGGGCATTGCAGTGGTGGTGCAGATCCTATCAATTATTAAGTGAAGAATGGGGGATCAAAGATTTCCCCCCAAACCTTTGAAGTGGATTTTTGTTTGGGGTGTGTTTTTCCACCCTCTGGATTTTTACTTTTAAATCTTAGATGTTATCCTGCGGGCTGCAGGCATGACAGGCAATGAGCAGGTGAAGAACCAATGGGAAAGTGTTTGAAAACTTGTGTGTTAGCTAACAAGGCTTCTGAATGTATCACTGTGGTCCACAGAGAAGGCTGGAGAAGGTAGCAAGGAGATGCTGTATCAGCTACTGCAGCCTTAAAACAAAGTTGGTGTCTCTTTGGACTTTAAAATTGTTCCTATGCAGCTTATTTTATTTTTGTTTAATCAAATAAACAAGAGGGTTTTTCCATGGAAATATGTGTCTGTGTGATCCTTTAATCCAGAATGAGCAAGGGTGTGTGTATTGTGCTCCACGGAAAGGAAATCTGTGAGGAGGGTGGCCCAGAGGTTGCGCTCTGGTGGATGGGCCACATTGGGTCCATGCAGGGTTTTCCAAAAAGGTGGATGCTGGCATTTTTTTTTAAATAGAGGAAATGTTAAGTAGCCTAAATGTTTTCATATCTGTACTTTTGGATTCTGGGGGAATTGGGGATCCGGCAGCCCCAGGTCTACCTTCTGAGGAGCTGAGGAGTGGATGTCCCTGTGGAGGGATGAGTGTTCCTGTCCCACTCACCCGCAGTCCCCTTCACAGATGCCCCTGCCTGGGATGGAGGGGACCAACTTTGGGGTCTAAACTTGGCCCTGGGGAAAAAGTGAGCGGCTTACTCCCGTGGCCACTCTTTGGCAGAGTACTGTAGAAGCCAGGTGGATCAAGACGTCTTTTGACGGGTGCCTGGGTGGCTCAGTCGTTTAAGCGTCTGCCTCCGGCTCAGGTCACGATGCCGGGGTCCTGGGATCGAGCCCCGCATCGGGTTCCCTGCTCCTCTCTCCCTCTGCCTGCCGCTCCCCCTGCTTGGGCTCTCTCTCTCATCACATAAATAAATAAATCTTAAAAAAAAAGACTTGAGCTAGTGCGTTCACAGCTTACTGGGAGACATCATTTTTCATTGGAACGAAGTGTCCCCCAACTTGGCTCACCTGTTGTCTGCGTCTCCTCAGACAGCCTTGTTTGACCTGTGGACAGAGGTAAGCAGTGCACCAGGGTCCGTGGCTTTCTCCTGTCCCGTGTCCCTTTCCAGCTGTGATGAGTGTTCACCGGGGTTCTAATGGGCATAGGTCTTACCCTCCAGTCCCAGAACAACTGTTTAAGTGCCAAACATCAGTGCCTGGTGGAGGGAATCTCTGCACTTCCTTTACTTGATCCCATGTCGGCAGTGAGCATTTAGTGTTTTTTTTTTTTTAGCCCCATCGACCTTTAGCTTTGAAATCGTGACAACATCGTGAGTAGCAGTGTCCTGAAGACTCAAGCTGGGAATGTAACCTCATGGACCCTGAGCGCTGGGCCCTGTTCTGTTTCCTTTTCCCGGTCCCTCATTTCTTTCCCTCTTGCCCCTAACTGAACACAATGGGAGACACTCTCCAATGTAAACAGTTGGATGGGTGTACTTTTTTTTTTTTTTTTAAAGGGAAAGGAATATTAATCCTCTGAAAGACCCAGGTAAAGCTGCTAATAAAATGAGGTAGGACCCATTTCTGAGGGAAATGCAGAGAAGGAAAGCTCTAGAAAAATCGACACCTCATCTTTAGCTCCCACCCCTACCCCCAGGGCCCTCAGTCTCTTCCAGTGAATGAGGTGGGTTTGGAAAGACCCAAACCTCTTGAGGGTAACTATGCTCCTTTGCAGCTGGCCACTGGGGCAGCCCTTCTGGAAAGTGAACAGCCAGTTATCACCTGACATATGAGGTCATTGGAACCCACATACATTGCTGGTGAGATTGTAAAATGGTACAAACACTTTGGGATCCATCTGGTCCTGTTGAGCAGGACCCAGCAATGCCACTCCTAGGTGCATATCTGGTGCATTGAAGATCTGTCCACACAAAAACTAGTACGTGAATGTTCATAGTAACATTATTCATAATAGCCAAAAAGTAAAATGTATGTCCTTACCATGGAATATAACTCAGCGATAAAAAGGAATGAAGTCCCGATAGCATGTTATATGGATGAACCAGGAAGATGTGAGAGAAGCCGACCAGGCATGATTTCACCTCCATGAAATAGCCAAAGTAGACAAAGTAGATTACTAGTTGCTGGGCGCTGGGAGTTGGCTGTCGAGCGGCAGGGACTGCTATGGGTTTTTTGTTTTTTGTTTTTGTTTTTAAGGTTTTATTTAAGTAGGGACACCTGGGTGGCTCAGTCCCGTTAAATGTCTGCCTTCAGCTTGGATCGTGATCCTGAGGTCCTGGGATCAAGGTCTCTGCTCAGTGGGGAGTCTGCTTCTCCCTCTCCCTCTGCCCCCCTTTGCCCCCCCTTATGCTCAATCTCAAATAAATAAATAAAATATAAAAAATATAAAAGTAAAAGGGGCACCCTCCTTGTGTTGAGAGGACTGTGTGACTAGCTATCCCCAGCACGTTGGGAGCAGCAGTGATCCGGGGCCCTTTCCTAGCCAGAGTACTTCATTGTGGAGCACCGGCCTCTCCCCGCAGCCCCAGGCGGTACTCCAATGGAGGGCAGCCAGGATCTGGGAGCAAGGTGGACTGGGCAGCACTCGCAGCCAACCAGGATGTACATATGATCAAAATGTGCGCAGTTATTTTTTTAATGTTATTTTTTCTATTTGAGAGTAGTCCTTTATTAACTGACCAGATTACAAAAATAATCATGGTAGATACCTTAGTTCCTCCTAATAAGCCTATTGATCTGGTCTTCCCTGTTACCAGCATCTTTACCTTCTACAAGATGGGTGGTCTTTTTCTTTATTCCCCCTCATGGAGAAGATAATTTGAAGAGCCCTAAGAAGTTGTTTGCTTCTTTGAAACGTTTTCCAACAGTATAGATCTGGTGCATCAGATCTTCCATGCAGATACTGCCATGTTTACCAAGAGATAGGGCAATCAATGTGTCCTCTGTCAGGAGAATGCGCTTCTTATTGATTTTGCCATAACCATGCTTGTAGATCAGTTCATTCACTGACTTCAGGGTTGGGTCCCCCCAGGCTCTATATGGTTCCACAATCCTTAGCATTTTTAACTCAAGCCTTGTTGAACTTAACAAAGGTGCCATTGAAGATCTGGCGAAGGTGAAGAAGCTGCAACATTTTTCGAACCTTTGGGCTCACACCACTGCTACCTCTGATCCCGATGACAAACGCCAACGTGGGGTTCCGCAGGTACGTGGAAGTTGCCATTGGAATCTCAGTTCTGTACATCTGCCTATATTCCTTGTGGGAATGCTTAGCTTTTTCATAGATAAGCTTCTTCCTTGCCTTTCGAAGCATCTTTTGAGCAAACTTCTTTCTTAGACACTTGATCTTCAACTCTGCAAAATTCCAGGAACCTTCTCTTTCTTCTCTTCTGCACCCCCCATGATTCCAGCCGGAAAAGAGGCTTTTTTTTTTTTTTAATGTTTAAAAAATCTGTCCAATGAACAATATTAAATAGTGAAAACAAAACCTCAGGGGGGAGGTATAACAAAGAATTGATAGCCAGAATAAAGAACTATAATAATGAAACAACCTAATTTTTAATTTTTATTTTTTAAATTTTTATTTATTTATATTATTTAAGGATCACATGCTTTTCTGACTGAGCCAGCCAGGTTCTCCAACATAACCTAATTTTTAAAAGCAGGTAAAAGATGTGGTTTAAAAATTTACAGGGCTCGGGGCACCTGGGTGGCTCAGTAGGTTAGGGTCTGCCTTTGGCTTGGGTCACGATCGGGCCCCACATTGGGCTCCCTGCTCAGTGGGGACTCTGCTTCTCCCTCTGCCTCTCCCCCTGGCTTGTGCTCTCTCTCGCTCACTCTCTCTGTCTCTCAAATAAATAAAAAGGATCTTTAAAAAAAATCTACAGGGCTGACCTACACTATAAGTCTGGGAAATACAAACTAAAGCAACAATAAGATACAATTATATGCCATCAACTTGATAAAAATATAAAGGTCTAATTATAGCATGTGCTGGTGGGAAATAGGAAGTATCCATAGCTAGTGGGAGTATAAAGAAAGTAGCCCCTTCCCTGGAGAATTTGTCGGTATCTGATAAAGCTGAAGATGAAGACCTATCTACGTGATTTCCCCCACCTCACCGCTCTGCCGCGTCCTCTTCCTCAGACATGTTGAAAGTTTGGTTTTCGCTTACCTGGGACAACTCCCTAAGTGTATGGTGCTAGACTTACGCTTGCTTAAAAAGAAGTTTTATGTCTCCTAGACGACAAACAATGCCAGTCTTTAACATTACTGGTGAACACCAGAATAAATCACTGTAAGGATATCACCTGGTGGATTATTTAGACGGAATTCAACTTTAAGAGACTAGCACTTTTCATTTGGGAAATTTAGGTATAATTTACATACAATGGATTGAACTGCTTTTGGTGCACATTTCTGTGAGTTTTAACTAGCGTATACACACATGTAACCAACATCCTGATCAAGACAGAGAACGGCTCCATCCTGCCCAAATTCCTCTGGTGCTTTGTCAGTCCCGACACCAATCTCAGCCCAGACGGTCACTGCTCTGGGTTGTTTCCTTGCTGTTTTCCCTCTCTTGTTTTTTTCCCTCTTTTTCTTCCTCCAGAATATCACCTGAATAGAATCACTGGCTTCAGGACTAGCTTTTTCTAAGTGACAGTAGGTCTGCCAGAGAAATAATAGTTCAGGCAATGGTGACCTTTGGATTCTGTATTCTTTCAGGATGAGCCTGACAAAGTGAAATAACTCAGACAATATGGAGCCTGCCTGTGTCGCAGATTTGCTCAGCCCATTAATGAAGGAATGGAAGAAATTTAAAGCCGGTTCAAAAGAGGACAGGCAAGGTGGGGAATACTGGTCAGTAGGGAGAGGAATGCTGGTGTAAGATCATAGTCACTCACAAGTCCACTTAACTGGTTTTTGGGGCAGCGCGGTCCTTGGGTTACCTTTGGTCCCAGACAGGGATCCCTTGCAGTCTTCCTCAAGCTAACCTCTAACTTCACAGGGAGAGCACGGGCCTCTCTTACTCTCTTATTATTACCCAATAGTAAACAGGGAGTCAAAGAAGTTACATTTCCCTAGCGTGTAACATGCCCCTCAGGGGTCATTGTTAGATGGCTCTCCTATGACCTTGGGAGGGCCCTCAGTGATCTTGGTTTTTTTAACCTTATTTCCAAGTTTTGGGTAATTTTTATTAACAAACTCCATGTCCAGTATTCTGTCCCAGTGCATCTGCTGTATTAACTTGTTGCCAGTTGGCAAGATCCTACTTTTTTTTTTTCTATCTGAATTTAAAAAAATTTTTATTGTTATGTTAATCACCATACATTACATCATTAGTTCCTGATGTAGTCTCCATGATTCATTGTTTGTGCATAACACCCAGTGCTCCATGCAGAACGTGCCCTCTTTAATACCCATCACCAGGCTAACCCATCCTCCCACCCCCCTCCCCTCTAGAACCCTCAGTTTGTTTTTCAGTCCATCATCTGTCGTGGTTCATCTCCCCCTCCGATTTCCACCCCCTTCATTCTTCCCCTCCTATCTTCTTTTTTTTTTCCTTAACATATATTGCATTATTCTTTTTTTTTTTTCCTTAACATATATTGCACAGAGGTACAGATCTGTGATTGGCAAGATCCTACTTTTGAGTGGATGCTAGAAGTAACATGGTAAGCCCTTGAGTAATTTCCTTTAGAAGACCAAATATTAAAACGAGTATCACTGGGAACCCTGAAAGGCAGGGAGGCCTCTTAGGCCCAAGGATAAGAAGCAGGCCTAAAAATTACGGAAGATATCATTGAAATCCTCCTAAATTCTAAATTCATTTATTATTCTCACCAAAGGGGTCTCTGCTCTGGATCTCACACTTTAGAGGTCTCCACTCCGGTCCTCCTCTCTCCATGTTCTCTACCACTGGGCAAGGAATCCCTGTGGCCAAGAGCTCTCCCTTCCAGACCATGCAGCAGGTACCAGGGACCCCAAAATTCTCTGCTCAAATTACCTCGAGGCCTGCACAGTCCCCTTCACTGGAACTACCTTCTTGGGGCAAATGGAGCTCAGGAGTGGCCCAAAGGATAGCTGTTTGCAGGGGTGGGAGCTGGGGGTTGGATGTGGGCTGAAGCATCCATATATTGTAAGAATATGACCCATCACAGCCATTTCTGCAAGGGCCCAGTATTATACTGTATTATAGACTGGCCTTGAGAAACAAAGCTCCACGTGCTGGGTATCCTCATTTCTGCTGGAGTGTCACCGTTTTTACGCCCTCTTAGCAGACAGGGCTAGGACATATAAATGCATATATGCACCCATCTGCATTTTTCTATGTCTATGTGTCATACACTAAAAAACCATGAGTTCATAGTGATGGTAAGGATTCTAATCCAACCCCATAGGCTTCATGCTAGCCTTTTCCCTTTCATTATTTGTGTGTGTGTGTGTGTGTGTGTGTGTTTAAAGATTTTATTTATTTGTCAGAGAGAGAGAGGGAGAGAGACAGCACAAGCAGGGGGAGAAGCAGGCCCCTCCCCTCCCCCCGCCAAGCAAGAAGCCTGATGCGGGACTCGATCCTAGGACTCCAGGATCATGACCTGAGCCAAAGGCAGACACTTAACCCCCTGAGCTACCCGGCATCCCATTCCCTTTCATTATTTGTAACTCAGTTTCTTCACAGGAAGAGAAGTCCAGGACCCATTATCCACAATAGATTTACTCATTTGCCCAGTCCTAGAATACACATACAGTAGTTTCAGAAACGCTAACCCATTCTCTTATGAAAACAAATTTATTAAAAAAAAATTTATTAACAAAAATACCATGTTTGTGTACCATTTTTTTAACCAATGAGCCTCACAAAATACTATCTTCCAAAACTTCTTATGTTCTTTTCTTCCCCAAGCCCATCAATGTATTTAAACTATTTATAATACAGTTAGATTCATTTGCTATTTTTTTCTCTTCTGAGTTTTCTCCCATGTTTTGGTTGAGGGCCATTATTTCTTTTTTGGTCATGTAAAATGTTACCAGGTTCTAAAAGCCAAAGCTACACACAAAGGTATACTGAGAGAAGCCTTACTTTCCCCTCATCCCCATGATCTCATTCCCACCTCCCATTCCTTCTGCCCTGCCCCACCCACTGTCTGTAGGCAATCGCTGTCCTTAGTTTGTGGTTTTTCCTTCCTGGATTTCTTTTTTGGCACAAATGATAAATACATAAATATTCTTAGATTCCTTTCTTTTCTGCACAAATGTAGCATATTACACTCTTTTGCACTTTGCTTTTTTCATTTAACAAATGTCCCAGAAGTCACTGCAGGGCAGCTCATAAAGATTAACCTCATTCTTTTGTACAGCTATGTAATACTCCATGGTGTGGTTGCCATGGTCCCTGCAACCACTCCTGAGTGTACAGCATTTAGATGGTTTGCGATATTTTGCAGAGACTAACAAGGTGACGGTGAAGAACGTTGTGCATATCTACTGTTTATTGGTGGAGATATATCTTCAGTGTTGATTCCTAGAAGTGGCGTGGCTGAGTGAGTTTCACTCTTCCTTACTATGTGCTTTGTTGCTGCTCTGGCTGCTCTGTGCTCCTTTTCCTTTCCTTCCTCTCATACTTCTTTTGATTTGATTAAGGATTTTAAAAATGATTCTTTTTTGTCCTGTTACCTTTGTAGCTATACATTTACATTCATTTTCTTATTCTTCTAGTGGCTACTAGTGACAAATCTATAACCTGTGGAGCCTGAAGCCTATACAACTTCCAAGGCTCTTTTTATTTTATTTATTTTATTTTTTTTTTAAAGATTTTATTTATTTATTTGACAGAGAGAGACAGCGAGAGAGGAACACAAGCAGGGGGAGTGGGAGAGGGAGAAGCAAGCTTCCCGCTGAGCAGGGAGCCCGATGTGGGGCTCGATCCCAGGACCCTGGGATCATGACCTGAGCCGAAGGCAGCTGCTTAACCAACTGAGCCACCCAGGCGCCCCTCAAGGCTCTTTTTATAAAAATATAAACACAAAATTATGACTACAAAAATAGGTTAAAAAGTGAATATGTAGAATGAGAAAAGTCGTCACAACTAATTATAACTTCTAAAATGCTGATGAATACCACAATTATCACCAAATTAAAGGGAAACGTTTATTATTAACTGTCAACACATCTCTATAATACTTCCCCCGCCATATATATATATTTTTTTTTAAGATTTTATTTATTTTTTAGAGAGCGAGCGAGAGAGAAACAGCATGAGAGGGGAGAGGGTCAGAGGGAGAAGCAGGCTCCCCTCTGAGCCGGGAGCCCGATGTGGGACTCGATCCCAGGACTCCGGGATCATGACCTGAGCCGAAGGCAGACGCTTAACCATCTGAGCCACCCAGGCGCCCCCCCCCCATATATTTTTGGCCCCAAAGCCTTTAACTGCCTCTTCATAGAGCAATAATATATTATAATCTCATGTTATTCAGAGGGAAAAGAAAAACCCTCTGGCAGAGTTTTTGTTTTTTATTCTTGATCATTTAGGAACATTTCTTTCAGCTTCAGAGCTCATGCTTATGAATGTCTCATCTAACTTGTTCAACGTGTTGGGGGTGGGGAGCAGGAGAGAGCCTAGCCTCGAGGGAAAAACAGCCCTGGTCCTGCTGCACAGGGCGCGCACAGTGGCCCAGCAGGTAGTCCCGGTCCCCCTGCTTCTGGAATTCCTCTCCCGGCTGCATCCTCCCTCCCTGTCTTGGATGAGGGGAAGGAACTATGAAAGTGGTCTTTGAGTGCGAAGCAAGGATAAATCCTTCTTGGAGTTAAATACATGGTGTGCTTGCTCAGTGAGACCCGAGGTGGGTTGTTTGTTGCTGACCACAGTGGCCAACTGCCCGCCCCACCTGCAGCTTCAGGACCACCACCAGGGTGAGGCTGACTCCCTTCCTGAAGGAGATAGAAGATAGCCCTCATTGGCTTCCTGGTAAAACTGCCTCTGGTCATTTTCCAAAAATTTTGGAAAAATTTCAGTATCTTTTTTTTTTTTTTCCCAAGTGAGTACTACACCCAGTGTGGGACTTGAACTCACAACCCCAAGATCAAAAGTCATTTTTGATGCCAGGTACCCCAGTCACTATCTTTTAAAATATTGCTTCTGCCTCTCTCTTCTTAGGAGTCTTATTAAGTGTAAGCTAGATCTTCTCATGTATCATCTATATCTCCTACCTTTGCTTCTACATTTCCATCTTCTGTCTTTCTGAGCTTCATTTTTGGATTTTTTTAAACCTATCTTCCAGTTCACAAAATCTCTCTTAAGTTGTGTCTACCCTGTTCTTAAACTCATCTATTAAGTTCTTAATTTTTAGTTTTTATATTTTTCAGTTGTTGAACTTTAATCTGCTATATCTTTTTTTTTTCAATTGTGGTAAAAAAAACATAACATTAAACTTACCATCTTAACCATTTTTTAAAAGATTTATTTATTTTGGAGAGAGAGAGAGAGAGCACAAGCATGGGGAGGGGCAGAGGGAGAGGGAGAGAAATCCTCAAGCAGAGTCCCTGCTGAGCGCAGGGCCTGACATGAGGCTTGATGCTAAGACCCTGAGATCATGACCTGAGCCGAAGGCACTCGCTTAATGACTGAGCCACCCAGGCGCCCCTAAAGATTTTATTTTTAAGTAATCTCTACACCAAATGTGGGGCTCGAACTCATAACCCTAAGATCGAGCCACATGCTCTGCTGACTGGCGCCCCTCAAACTCCTTTATTATAGAAATTAGTGATTTTAAAAGTATGTTATTTTCTTGATTGTAAAGAACCATCAGATAAGATTATCTTTCTTTAAGCTTAATTTTGTATGTTCATTGAATTACCAGTTCCCTGAGGCCTTCTCTGGGCCATTTCCACAGAGGGACATCCTCCATAGTTGTGCCTCCTATAAAAATAATCTACTATTGTCTTTTTGTATATAAATTTGTGGGCTTTGTTTTCTCATTATGGACTTTCTATATCCTTTTTTTTTTTTAAATTCCAGGGTAGTTAACATACAGTGTTATATTAGTTTCAGGTGTACAATATAGTAATTCAACAATTCCATACATCACCCAGTCTCATCATGACAAGTGTACTCTTAATCCCCATCCCTTATTTCACTCATCCCCCCACCCACCCCTCCTCTGGTGACCATCAGTTTGCTCTCTACAAAGAAGAGTCTGTTTTTGGTCTGTCTCTTTCTTCCCCTTTGTCTATTTTGTTTCTTAAATTCCACATATGAGTGAAATCATATGGTATTTCTCTTTCTCTGACTGACTTATTTCCCTTAGCATTATACTCTCTAGATCCATCCAAGTTGTTGCAAATGGCAAGATTTTATTCTTTTTGGTGACTGAGTAATATTCCATTGTATATACACCACATCTTCTTATCCATTCATCTGTCAGTGGACACTTGGGCTGATTCCACTTGGGCTATTGTAAATAATGCTGTAATAAACATGGGGTGGGGATGCCTGCCTGACTCAGTCTGTGGAGTGTGTGACTCTTGATCTCGGGATTGTGGGTTTGAGTCCCATGTTGGGTGTGGGCTAACTTAAAAATAAAATCTTTAGGGGCGCCTGGGTGGCTCAGTCGTTAAGCGTCTGCCTTCGGCTCAGGTCATGATCCCAGGGTCCTGGGATCGAGCCCCGCATCGGGCTCTCTGCTTGGCGGGAAGCCTGCTTCTCCCTCTTCCATTCCCCCCTGCTTGTGTTCCCTCTCTCGCTGTCTCTCTCTCTGTGTCAAAATAAATAAATAAAATCTTTAAAAAAAAAATAAATAAAAATAAAAAAATAAATAAATAAAAAATAAAATCTTTAAAAATAAATAAATAAATAAAAATAAACATAGGGGGCATGTATCCTTTCGAATTAGTGTTTTCTTATTTTTTGGGTAAATACCTAATAGTGTGATTACTGGATCATATGGTAGTTCTGTGTTTAATTTTTGTAAAAAGATTATTTATTTGAGAGAGAGAGTGTGAGTGCAGGGGGACCAGCAGAGGGAGGGGGGTAAACAGACTCCACACTTAGCACAGAGCCTAATGCAGGGCTCGATCCCAGAATCCTGAGATCATGACCTGAGCCAAAATCAAGAGTCGGACATTCAACCAACTGAGCCACCCAGGCGCCCCCTATTTTTAATTTTTTGAGGAACCTCCATATTGTTTACTAGAGTGGCTGCACCAGTTTGCATTCCCACCAACAGTGCAAGGGGGTCCCCCTTTCTCCACATCCTTGCCAATACTTGTTGTTTCTTGTGTTGTTGATTTTAGCCATTCTGACAGATGTGGTTGTTTTTTTAAGATTTTATTTTTTTTAAGTAATCTTTATACCCAACATGGGGTTCAAACCCACAACCCCGAGATCAAGAGTCACATGCTCCATTGAGCCAGCCAGGTGCCCCCTCATGGTGGTTTTGATTTGCATTTCCCGTTGATGAGTGATGGTGAGCGTGTTTTCATGTCTCTGTTGGCTATCTGCATGTCTTCTTTGGAGAAATGTCTGATCATGTCTTCTCCATTTTTTAATTGGATTATTTGGGGGTTTTTTTGATGTTTTGTAAGTTCTTTATGTATTTTGGATACTCTTTTTTTTTTTTTAAAGATTTTATTTATTTATTTATTTGACAGAGAGAGAGATAGCGAGAGCAGGAACACAAGCAGGGGGAGTGGGAGAGGGAGAAGCAGGCTTCCCACGGAGCAGGAAGCCCGATGCGGGGCTCAATCCCAGGACCCTGGGATCATGACCCGAGGCGAGGGCAGACACTTAATGACTGAGCCACCCAGTCTCCCCTGGATACTAACTCTTAATCATATGTGTCATTTGCAAATATCTTCTCCCATTTACTAGGTTTTGTTGATTGTTTCCTTTGCTGTGCAGAAACTTTTTATTTTGATGTAGTCCCAATAGTTTATTTTTATTTTTGCTTTTGTTTCCCTTGCTTCAGGAGACATATCTAGAAAGATGTTGTTATGGCTGATATCAGAGAAATTACTCCCTGTGCTCTCTCCTAGGAATTTTATGTTTTGAGTTTATGGTTTGAGATTTAGGTCCTTAATTTTTTTTTAAGAGAGGGAGAGAAGGAGAAGGAGAGAGAGAATCTCCACTCAGCATGGAGCCCGACACGGGGCTTGATCTCACAACCTGATCATGACCTGAGCTGAAATCAAGAGTCAGACGCTTAACTGACTGAGCCACCCAGATGCTCCTATCTTTAATCCATTGTGAGTTTATTTTTGTAGATGTTGTAAGAAAGTGGTCCAGTTTCATTCTTTTGCATATAGCTGTCCAGTTTTCCCAACACCATTTGTTGAAGAGACTGTCTTTTTCCCATTGCATACTCTTGCCTCCTTTGTCAAAAATTAATTGACCATATAATTGTTTGTTTATTTCTGGGCTCTCTATTCTGTTCTATTGATCTATGTGTCTATTTTTGTGCCAGTACCATACTTTTTTGATTCCTACAGCTTTGAATGGTTTTTTTTTTTTTTAAGATTTTTATTTATTTATTTGACACAGAGAGAGAGAGAGAACACAAGCAGGGGGAGTGGCAGGCAGAGGGAGAAGCAGGCTTCTCGTGGAGCAGGGAGCCTGATGCAGGGCTCGATCCCAGGACCCTGGGATCATGACCTGAGCTGAAGGCAGATGCTTAACGACTGAGCTACCCAGGCGCCCCTACAGCTTTTTTTTTTTTTTTAAGATTTTATTTATTTATTTGAGACAGAGAGAATGAGAGAGACAGAGAGCACATGAGAGGGGGGAGGGTCAGAGGGAGAAGCAGGCTCCCTGCCGAGCAGGGAGCCCGATGCGGGACTCGATCCTGGGACTCCAGGATCATGACCTGAGCCGAAGGCAGTCGCTTAACCAACTGAGCCACCCAGGCGCCCGCCCCTACAGCTTTGTAGCATAAGTTGAAATCTGGAATTGTGATACCTCCAGTTTTGTTTTTGTTTTTTTATTTATTTGAGAAAGAGAGAGAGTGAGCGAGAGAGAGAGAGAGCAAGCACAAGCCGGGGGAGGGGGGAGAGGGGAGAGGAAGAGGGAGAAGCAGGCTCCCCGCTGAGCAGGGAGCCCGGTGCGGGGCTCGATCCCAGGACTCGGGGATCATGACCTGAGCCGAAGGCAGATGCTTAACTGACTGAGCCACCCAGGTGCCCCTGTTTTTCTTTTTCAAGATTGTTTTGGCTCTTTGGCCTCTTTTGTAGTTCCATATAAATTTTGGTTTAGTTTGTTCTAGTTCTATGAAAAATGCTGTTGGCATTTTGATAGGGATGGACTTCCTATATTCTTTCATATTGCCCTCTCCTCAACACAAACACTGTATGCATTCAGAGCGAGGAATGAATAGTAGATGGTGTGGAGGTGCGCTATGTTTAGGGACATAAGCCAAGTCCATCTGGGGACTAACTTCATGCCTGACCTGTAGCATTCTTCATTGGAGTGGGGGCCATGTTCCCACCTGCAAAGGATTTGGGTATGTTGGCTCATTCTTTCTAATTCTTCGTATTCAGGAAGTGGTAGTTTCATTTAGGCGTTGTCTAAGACAGTTTAAAACCAGTTATAGTCTTCCCAATTAACTCACCATTTCCAGTGTTGATCTTACCCCCCACCCCAACAAGACTATGATTTATTGTTTTAAGGCAGGGTTATGACTTACATTTACTCTTGACCCTCTGTGCCCAGCCTAGTACTAGAATGAAGGTACTTCTGGAAGAAATGAGCAGATTGAGAAGGTAGCTCTTTAAGAGGAAGATGTATGGAGTTTGGAGCTGGGTTTAGGAACAAATACTTCCAGCAAAATTGAGAAATGTGAACGTGAGCTCTTTAGTCCAAAGTCATCCAGATGCATGGTTTTGGCTGGGTAGTCACACATTTATGCCTGGTGGGTTCTGTGATGTGAATGCACTTTCTGCTCAACCAAGCCCTTTTGGGGCCTGCTAGGACAGGTGGCCTGACAACAACTTTGTTTTCTTGGGTGGGGTAACTTCCTGGTGCTTCATTCAAAAGACGTCAACTTTGATTTTAGTGACTGAGGCTTATCTTGGCAACTTTTACAGCCCAGCATTCCCAACATGTTTTAAAATGGCTATCATAGATAACATCCTCGCTGCAGAAGCCTACAGCCAGAGTACTTTCTCTGGGCTGTGCTGTCACTGAGTCTGAAATTTTTTATTGCTCGCACTGTGTTCTGGTCAGGGAGAGACCATACTGCCTGGGATTTCAACAGCCCCACGGACCACCTTCTGCCAGATGAGTCACTGTGATCTGTGAGGGGCTGGCCCGGGGACGAGTGCTTGGTAAGAATGGGGTAGGAGGGGGCCTCTAGCCTGGACTGAGATCTGCTCAGCAGGTTTGGGAACTCAGTTTAGGAATGTGCCCACCATGTTCAGGTTTGTCGTGGGAATGAGGAGCGAGAGGGTGCGGGACCCACCCAGAACACACTGTCCCACGCCCCTCGCGTGCAAGGAGGGTTGGGCAGGTGCCAGCACGTCAAGGTTCTCAGCCAAGTCCAGCAGAATCCCGGAGAAACAGGCCGCCTCGGGATTCCAGCACGGTTTGCTATTGTTACACCTTCCATGAAACAACAACGTCAACTCTCCTGAAAAGATCTCCCTCCAGGACATTTTTCCTAAAGCAAGGCCAGCTAAGAGGCGGGCAGAAGCCAACCTCAGAGGAGGAGAGAGTGCGGGAGAGACAGAGGACTGGCCCGGTGTGTGCCTTTGGTGGGTGGGGCGGTTTGTCCGGTTGGGACACAGGCCACGTAGCACCCTCTGGTTGTGAAGAGCCACTCCCTACTCATTTGGGTTCTTTTCTCTCTGGCTTTAAGTATTTTTATTCTTGATCATGCCGGATATACATGTGTCTGTATATATGACCATGAACCTAGAAGTTCATTTTCCTATTTATCAATGCTCCAGGAATCCCTGCCACCACCAAACTTAACATGCTATATAAAACTGAACCCATCTTCTCTTTTTTCCCTGCCAACTGGCCTCCTTTAGCAGCCTCCTCATGCCCGCCAGGGATGCTTCCATCATTACCCTCTCAGACTCGAGGCTTTGGCAATGCCATTTTATTTCTTCATTAGTTTATTCAATGGTCAAATATCCAAATATTTGTTAAATTTTTCTTTGTTTTCTTTCTCATTTTTTATTAGCATTTATCACTAGCTTAAGTTATCTTGTTTATTTAGTTGTCATTTTTTAATCTCCTCCCCTTTTGGGCTCATTCACTGCCCCATTCCCAGTGCCTAAAGTGTCCAGCATGAAACAAACAATACATAGTTGAAAATGAACACATAAATCTATGTAAGGTACTTAGAATTTTGTAAGCAAGATAAATTTCAACTAATGACGGTTTTGCTTTCATCTGCCATCAGTTCACTCTATGCATTGTCTGCCCTAGAACAAATCTTTCTCGAATGCCTCTATGAGCCAGGCACTGTTCAAGGTGCAAGGTATACTGCAATGAGCAACATGGACATGGGCCATCCTTGCTCCCTCATCACCCACCCACCAAAGCCAAGCCGCTGGGCTGAGCTCCAAGGCCCCTCCCCCTCCCTCAGAGCCCATTTGTCCTGCCTGCAGGGACCTCCTGGTGGGTGGGTGATAAGGGAGCAGGGATGGCCAAAGGTTGGGAGACTGGTTCCATGGCAGGTGCAGGAATCCAGGGTGAGGGTGAGAAGCAAGAGACATGCCCAGAGGGAGACAGGGGTAGGTGGCAATAGCTCAAGCTAAGAAATCCAGAGGGGGAAACATGCCAGTGGGGATCTGGAAGGCTTCTTGGTGGAACTGGAGCTGGAGAGGAATTTGGAGGTTCTGCCTCTCACTCAGAATCAGCAACTTGCCTGAGGCCAGAAAGGAGCCCAAAACCCAGGGAGGTCTGATTCAACCTGTGCTCAAGACCTTGCTCTATTTTGGTGTTGGTGAATCTAGGGAGAGCTTTTCTCCTCCTCTCTCCCAGATCTTGCCATCTAGCCTTCAGGAAAGAATTCTGTGGGCTGAGGCCCAGAAATCCCAGCTCTCGCACCCTAATTCAGACCCTGCCACCTCCTCACCAAGTGAAGCTGTCTCTCCTCCCATTTCTCATCTACTCTGTGCCGGGACGCTGCGTCTCCGTGACATCCCTGAAACCCATCTCCTCTCCTGGGTCCCCCTGGCTTCTGGGTTTGCCACTTCTGAGCAAACCAAGGCCCTGAGCCCTGCCCTGCCTTACCTCCCGGGACTGCCACGGGGCTCAAACAGTGTGGTGCGTGGGGCATGCCTGAAAGTGGCCACACGCTGGGAGTCCAGTGTTGCTGTTAGTTCTGCAGCACAGTGAACCACATCGGTAACAAGGGGAAGAGGGGGGCCCGTCCAGCACCTGGTCACAAAAGTCCTGGCATCACCATGACCTTGGGTGGGTTATTTCACCTCTCTCAAACTCAGGGTCCTCACCTGCAAAGTGCAAACTATAGTAGCTGCTGTGAGAAATAAAGAAAATAGCGAATGGAAAGGGCTTTACTGAGCATTTAGACCCTCGGTGGATGGGAGCCACCCTTCTTATTTTAGGGACAGGCATTGTCCCACTCTAGGTGTTGGCAATGGGACAACCACTTGACCAGTAGTAGGTTTGTAATTTACTCACATTCAGGAGGCATCTCTTAAGGATGGTGTTGGTTTGATAGACTGGGGACCCATTTCATCCCTGACCCCTCGTGGCCGCAGCACTATTCACAAGGGCCCACTCACTGGTCACTTGAGATGTGACAATAGTTAGACTCCTATAGGCTTGGAGTTGACAGCCAGTACATGGTGGTCATCCAGTCACCAAAGAAGATATACAGGTGGCAAGTAAGCATATAAAGATATGCTCAGCATCATATGTCATTAGGGAAATGCAGATTAAAACAGCAAAGAGGTGGGGCGCCTGGGTGGCTCAGTCGTTGGGCGTCTGCCTTCGGCTCAGGTCATGATCCCAGGGTCCTGGGATTGAGCCCCGCATCGGGCTCCCTGCTCCGCGGGAAGCCTGCTTCTCCCCCTCCCACTCCCCCTGCTTGTGTTCCCTCTCTAGCTGTGTCTCTCTCTGTCAAATGAATGAATAAAATCTTTAAAAAAAAAAAAAAAAACAGCAATGAGATACCACCATACACCTATTAGAATGACTAAAACCAAAACAGTGATAACGTCCCATGCTGGCAAGGATGTGGAGCAACAGGAACTCTTGTTCATTGTTAGTGGGAATGCAAATCAGTACAGACACCCCGGAAGACAGTTTGGTAGTTTCTTACAAAACTAACCATACTCTTACCATATGATCCTGCAGTTGTGCTCCTTGGCACTTACTCAAGTGTCCATACAAAAACCTGCATGCCAATGTTTATAGCAGCCCTTTTCTTAACTGTCAAAACAGGATGTCCTTCAATAGGCGAATGGGTAAACAAACTGTGGTACATCCAGACAATGGAATATTACTCAGCAATAAAAAGAAATGAGCTATCAAGCCACAAAAAGACATGGATAAACCTTAAATGTGTATGAAGTGAAAGAAGCCAGTCTGAAAAGCTACATACTATATGATTCCAGTTGGAAGTCAGTATTGGATGTAGATTTGTGGGTCTGAAGTTTATTCCGTTTGGGGGCCCTCTTTAAGAGAAAAAAGATACAGGGGCGCCTGGGTGGCTCAGTCGTTAAGCGTCTGCCTTCAGCTCAGGTCATGATCCCAGGGTCCTGGGATCCAGCCCCGCATCGGGCTCCCTGCTCAGCGGGAAGCCTGCTTCTCCCTCTCCCACTCCCCCTGCTTGTGTTCCCTCTCTCGCTGTGTCTTTCTCTGTCAAATAAATAAAATCTTTAAAAAAAAAAAAAGAAAGAAAAGAGAAAAAAGATACAGAACACCTTAGGATCATGACCTGAGCTGAAGGCAGATGCTTAACCATCTGAGCCACCCAGGCGCCCCGAGAATTTTCATATTTTAAGAATATTTGCCAATTTGTTAGGCAGATGTTGCACTATTTTAGTATGTTTGATGGAACATTTACCGTAAGTTTTTCTTTCACTCTTCCCATAAGCTAAGATTTCCTTGTGCTTTCCAATTTTGCTGACCATGTTCTCACTTATTTGGAAATTGGTTCTGTATCAGGGAAAATGGTGGTCGTTGGTGATTTACACAAGAACAGAATCCATGGAGTTGTGGAGATAAAACCAGACTGAACTGGATAAAGAGAGAACGGCAGGCGAGGACCACAAGCACAGACAGCTCTTCTGAAGAATTTTGCTCTAAAGGAAAGCAGAGAAACTGGCTGCAGTGGAAGTGGAACATGGGGTCAAGGAGAAGTTGTTTGTTTGTTTTTTTAAAGATTTTATTTATTTATTTGACAGAGACACAGCGAGAGAGGGAACACAAGCAGGGGGAGTGGGAGAGGGAGAAGCAGGCTTCCCGCTGAGCAGGGAGCCCGATGCGGGGCTCGATCCTAGGACCCTGGGACCATGGCCTGAGCCAAAGGCAGACGCTTAATGACTGAGCCACCCAGGCGCCCCGAGAAGTTGTTTTTTATATATGGGAGTGACTTAGCAGAGAAGAGAGACTGAGCAGTTTTTGACCTTAGTAAGAGCAGAGGAGGGCCATGCATTTTCGCAGGACATGACGCAGTGCAAGTAGGTTGGAAGATTTGGAAAGTGAGGTGGCTCTTCTATTTCTCAGGGAATCAAAAAATGGTCAAAGCTCAAAAGGGAGGAATGCTGGAATTCTGATGTAAAAGGAGGTAGGAAATGGTGTTTCAGAGAATGGAGGAGTAAACTGATGGGAGAAATCTATAAGACTGCTAGATAATGGCGAGGCCCCATATAAGATTCACGATTAGAAACTAGATGTGAGATGAGTCTACACACATCTATTTTTTTTTTTCTCCCACCACATTAAACTGATCAGATTTGGGTGACAAATAGGTAGAGTTAAATTAACTAGGGTTGGGATTCTCCAAGGTAAGAGGATTTAGGAAGAGAAAGGAAAGGGAGTTGATGATGACTGAAGTGAATTGGTAGAATGATGGGGCTTCAGCATTGTAACTAGGTGGAAGGGAGGCAAAGAAAGTGGGTTATGGGCAGCAAGATTGGCAAACCACTCACCCCTCCAGCGATCCAAGATCCCAAAAGGAAAGAAGGCTAAGGGGAAGAAGCTGGCCCCGGTCCCTGCTGTTGTGAAGAAGCTGGAGGCCAAGAAGGTGGTCAATCCCCTGTTTGAGAAAAGGACCAGGAATTTTAGCATTGGACAGGACATTCAGCCCAAAAGGGACCTCAACCACTTTGTCAAATGGCCCTGCTACATCCGGCTGCAATGGCAAAGAGCTATTCTCTATAAATGTCTAAAAGTGCCTCCCGTGATTAACTAGTTCACCCAGGCCTTGGACCTGCAAACAGCTACTCAACTGCTTAAGCTGGCCCAAATACAGACCAGAGACAGCAAGAGAAGAAGCAGAGATTGTTGGCCCAGGCCGAAAAGAAAGCTGCCTGCAAAGGGAATGTCCCCACCAAGAGGTCGCCTGTCTTTCGAGCTGGTGTTAATACTGTTACCAACTTAGTGGAAAACAAGAAGGCTCAGCTGGTAGTGATTGCACATGATGTGGATCCCACTGAGCTGGGGTTGTCTTCCTGCCTGCTCTGTGTCGTAAGATGGGGGCTCGCTACTGCATTATCAAAGGGAAGGCCAGACTGGGGCATCTGGTCCACAGGAAGACCTGCACCACTGTTGCCTTCACACAGGTTAACTTGGAAGACAAAGGAGCTTTGGCTAAGCTGGTGGAAGCTATGAGGACCAATTACAATGACAGATATGGTGAGATCTGCTGTCATTGGGGAAGCAACATCCTGGGTCCTAAGTCAGTGGCTCACACTGCCCAGCTGGAAAAGGCAAAGGGCAAGATGGTAAGCCAGGTGAAGAATCTTCAGTGAATGAAGGAATTGACAGACCATGGGTAGATATGACTGCAATATAGAGGTGGCAGAGTCTGATGGCTTGCATTTCAGGAGATGGGCATTTGAGGGAGGAGGACAGAGACATGATTGGAAAGGGGAAATGAGCAGGAAGGAGGTCATCATTTTCTCCAAATCCTTTAGAACCAGGAGTGTTTGAGAAAGAACAGCCGCTCTTGAGAAGATTAAAGTCAGTGTCCTTAGGGGATAGCGAGATTGTAGTACTTAGTACGTTGAAAGGGAAGGAAACACTGAGACAAATGGTAGAAGACATAGAAGTAGGGTGGAGGTGTTACTGATGAAAGGTCATGAGGTCAAGGATGTACAGTGGAAGGGTTTGGGAATGTTGGGCTTCCAAGGTTGAGCTGCCCTCCATAACCCAGTTGCCCCCTGTGAGCTGCCTAGCCCAGTCCTCTCATTTCAGAGACAAGAAGACTCCGGATCCAGAGGGGAAACTGCTGCAGAAGTTGCTCCCTTCTCAGTCACAGGTCCTGAGTCCGGGATAAAGTCTGAGGGGTATTCTTGTTCAGTTCCACCTGAGGGAGGGTCCTCCTTCCTGTTCGTCCTAGTATGGCGACCTCACCCTGTCCCAAGCCATTTTCTTCATGCTACAGTACACTTCCTGGGGCTTCGATTTGCTGGGTCCAGTTCTGCCAATGCCATTTTGAGCTGCCCCCAATCTGGAAGTGCCTATTTCCTAAAGAAGGCTTTAGGTAACAGAACGTGCCATCAACCCCCCTCCCACTCCTCAGACCCTGAAGTTCTCCCATTCTTCAGGTTAGGGAAGTGATAAGACTCTTTGTTAGGTTTATCTGCCTCTACTTAAAGTTCAATTTGTCCAACAACTCTACTGAAGTCCTTTCCATCTTCCTCCCTTCTACTGATGAGAAAGCTGATCACAGAGGGGTTCATTCTCTTCCCTGAGGTCACGCAGCATGGAGATTGTGGAACCTGGCTGTGAATGAAGCTCCGCCCCATTCCAAAGCCCTTGCAAGTCGTTTCTGTGCATTTCACCTCCACTTCCTGGCTGTGCGACAAACTCCCAAGGCAGGGCAGTTTCAGCGCAGGGTGACTACAGGTCAGATCCTCCCAGGCTGGTGGAGGCTTAGAGGAGAAGGTGGCATTGAATTTTTGAATGAAGAACTGAAGTCAAGTGGGAAGGAACGCAAGAGGGCATTTATGGCAAAAGGAACAGTGTGAATCAGGCTGGGCTCTTCCGTAGTTCTCAGCCTCCTATTATTTTTTCACGGCGCTGAGCCCTGATAGACCACAAGGGTGAGACCTGTAGATATTCCCGTGGCTCTCACCCCAGATGAGCTCCTAACACTTGCCTCCTTTTCTTGCCCTTCACTAGCCACAAGACCGGCACCACCAGACACATCACCCCAATGCCGCTCCTGCAGCTAGCTGTCTGGGCAGGACGTCGAAGGACATGCCCCCTGGAGGCGGGCTTCGGAACTCATTTGGCTCTGATTGGCTGCGAAACTCGCGCCTCCAGGCCAGCCACTCAGAGGCAGCCATCAGTTCTCCCTTACCTCTGATTGGCTGTGCTAAGCACGTGCGCAGATGTGCCCCTAGCTGCGACCTGAGAGCTGGGGCGGAGGTTAATCGCCTACCACCGCCATGTTCCTTTTCAGGCTCGTTTGGTACTGACAGGTAACTGGGCTGGGGAGCAGCGGGCAACCAGTCTTCAGGATGCGGGGAAGGGGAGGCCGTGCTGAGGGTCAACTGGCAGGTGACCTGGCCTCATTTCCCCCACCCCTAAATCTGCCTCAGGGCATAGAAATCCCCTGGCCAGCGACCCTGAGCTGGTTCTCCTCCTGGGGCGGGCTGAGAGGTGCGGTTGGGGCTGTTGGAGCCCAGGTCTTACCTGGTTTCTAAGGTTTACCGAGGGCCTGGGAGGATTAAGATCAGTAATCAGCCATGGATCCCCTTTATGGTAATAGGATTTGCCCTTTGATAAACACTTGGCCTCTTTTTTTTTTTTTTTAAGATTTTATTTATTTGTCAGAGAGAGAGACAGACAGACAGAGCACAAGCAGGGGGAGCAGCAGACCGAGGGAGAAGCAGGCCTCCCGCTGAGCAAGGAGCCTGATGCCGGGCTTGTTCCCAGGATCCTGGGATCGTGACCTGAGCCCAAGGCAGACTGACTGAGCCACCCAGGCGCCCCATTTTGGCCTCTTCTTGACTTCACATGATGCATTTGTTCATAATTAGAAAATAATGCATATTTGGTTCTTCTGAGTTTGAGAAATTGTGTGTTAGCCTATGTAAGGTCCCTTGGGTGCAAAGAGAAAATTGGCTGGTGTCTCCTATCCGCACTTGATTGGAAGGAAGAATGGTTAGGATTAAGCTCCAAGAAGGAGCTGTAGCAGCATTTTTGGAAGAAAAGAAGACTGACTTTTGAGGTAGAAGAAAACCATCAGGAACTCAAAAGATAACAAGGAAACGGGAGTTGACCACCTCATAGAATGTTTCTAAGGGCTACCTATGAGATAACACCTGACAACCACTAACCTGTTCTTTTTTTTTTTCTTTAAGATTTTATTTATTTGACAGAGAGAGACACAGCGAGAGAGGGAACACAAGCAGGGGGAGTGGGAGAGGGAGAAGCAGGCTTCCCGCCGGGCAGGGAGCCCGACGTGGGGCTCCATCCCAGGACCCTGGGACCATGACCTGAGCCGAAGGCAGATGCTCAACGACTGAGCCACCCAGGCGCCCCAACACTAACCTGTTCTTAGTCTCTGTAATTTTGTCATTTCGAGCATGTTATAAAAATGGAATCCTACAGTTTGTAACCTTTTGAGACCCGCGTTTTTCATTCGGCATAATTTGCAGTCTAGCCAAATTCTTGCATGTATCAATACTTGTTTTCAGGAGAGGTTGGGGTTCTTTGTGGACCCATGGTATATCCTGAAGTGATGTGGGTTGACTCTTCTTAGCCAGATCTGAGGGGAAGAAAAGATCACTCAGGCACTGGGTATTAATCTAGACTCCATCACTTACCAGCTTTATGATGTTGGCATGGCTGCTAATCTGTGTGTATCTGTTTCCCTATCAACATAATGAAAGATGATGAAACAACCTACCTCACCGAGTTATTGTGAGAATTGAAACAGACAGTAGATATATGCTCAGTAGAATGTTTATCACAAAGTAAACACTCAATAGTTCATCTATAAGGATTCTGTTTTTGTCCGTGTTATTCATGTCAATGTGAGAACAAGATTGATTAGATTATGGCTTTTCATATTTGAAAAGGATACTGATGGCCAGCAGTAACTTCAGCCTCTCAATTACCATTATTATGCTCTGCCACACTAAACTTTTTACCATCTTCAAACAAGATGTACGTCCTTGGGGGCACCTGGGTGGCTCAATCCATTAAGCGTCTGCTTTCAGCTCAGGTTGTGATCTCCAGGTCCTGGGATCGAGCCCCAAGTCCGGCTCCCTGCCTCATGGAGTCTGCTTCTCCCTCTCCCTCTGCCCCTCCCACTGCTTGTGCTCTCTCTTTCTCTCTCTCAAATGAATAAATAAAATCTTAATAAAAAAAGATGTCTGTCCTTTCTCCACTCCATGCTTCTGGCCCCACACTTTTCTTTACCTTGGGAAATAGTCTTTAGCTCATGCATTCTTCATTTGACCAATATAGCTAGCAAATATCAGCTTTCTCAGAAGCCTTTATTCATTCCAACAGTTACTTTTCTACTGTAGAACAAAATTCTGTCCAACTCTCTTTCAAATACTGTATTATCGTATCTTTATTTCCCCCACTGATCTATGATCTTTTACCCTGAGATAATTTTCATCTTTAAATCCCCATTGTCCAGCACACTGCCCATCGTATAGGAGATGCTCAGTATAAGTTATGCTCAGTCTAAATTGTTGAATCAGTGAATGAATATTAATTCTTATGAAGGAGAATTGGTCACACCTTGAATTTCTAGGAAAAGATTTATATTTGAAAGTATATGCACATTTTAAATTGGTAAATTGCCCTATAGCAATATCATAATTTCTTTGTGGCTCTGTGATATTCCATCAAGTCATTATAGTTTAATTATATAGTATCACTTTTTAGAGCTTTATGGTGTGTTTTGTTTCATTACATATGTAAGCATTTTCATTTATTCATAATTTTCAGAAACATATTTTTTAAAAAGATTTTTTATTTTTAAGTTTTACACCCAACATGGGGCTTGAATTTACAACCCCAAGATCAAGAGTTGCACGCTCTTCCAACAGAACCAGCCAGGTGCCTTAGAAACATAATTTTAGTAACTAAATATAGTTGTTGTTCCTCAGTATAAGTGTTTCACTATTTTTGGGATTTCATTTGTTTTCTCTGTTTTGGCATACCACATAAAACTGCAGTGATCATCTGTACATAAAATCGTTTCTGTTTTTGGATTGTTTTCTTTTGTTTCTTTTCCTTTTTTTTTTTTTAAGATTTTTTATTTATTAGAGCACATGAGAGAGAAAGCATGAGAGGGGCAGGGGAGGGGCAGAGGGAGAGGGAGAAGCAGGCTCCCCATTGAGCGGGGAGTCCGATGCAGGGCTTGGTCCCAGGACCCTGGGATCATGACCTGAGCTGAAGGTGGACGCTTAACTGACTGAGCCACCCAAGTGCCCCTCTTTTTTTTTTTTTAAGATTCATTTTCGATGGGCGCCTGGATGGCTCAGTTGGTTAAGCAACTGCCTTCGGCTCAGGTCATGATCCTGGAGTCCCTGGATCGAGTCCCACATCGGGCTCCCTGCTCGGCAGGGAGTCTGCTTCTCCCTCTGGCCCTCCCCCCTCTCATGTGCTCTCTCTCATTCTCTCTCAAATAAATAAATAAAAATCTTTAAAAAAAAAAAAAAAGATTCATTTTCGAGAGAGAGAGTGATCGTGGGTTGGGGGGGGGCAGAGGAGGGGCAGAGGGAGAGGAGAGAGAGTATCCTCAAGCAGACTCCCTGCTGACCACAGAGCCTGTCACAGGCTCAATCTCCTGAGCCAGAGATCATGACCTGAGCCGAAATCAAGAGTCGGACACTTAACCGTCTTAGCCACCCAGGTGCCCCTGGATTGTTTTCTAAGAAAAGATAACTGGAAATGGGATTACTGGATCATTTTAGGACATTTGATACATAGCATTAGCGTGATTTTATTACCATTTAAAATATGGTGAATATGATAACTAAATGGTATCTCAGATCACTTTTTACGTTTTCCACTGGATATAATACTGAAATTATTCTGTCATGATTTATTACTAATTGCATTTCCTCTTCTGTGAGTTGTCTTTTTTCATTTTGCCCAATATTGAAGTCTTAGTGTTTTTCTTATACCTTTATATATAAACCACTTATACTGTAAAGATATTCACTCAACATACAATCTTGAGATTCTGTATGTATAATGCTATTCTATGTGCTGAATGTATAGTATTTAGCAATCAGGCAAAATTTTTTGCACTCATTTAGCTAATTTCAAAAGTATGAGAAAATAAGTAAGAAAATAGAATAGTATTTTAAATATTAAGAAATGTGAAGAAGAAAAAGAAAAGCAGAGCGGAGATTGAGAGAACATATAAGGGGGTTGAAATTTTAAAAATGGGAAAGTAATTTTTTGGTAAAAACTTGAAGCGAATGAGACAGTTTACTGTATATATCTGAAAGACAAGTATTTGAAGCAGGAAACACCAAATGCAAAAGACCTGATGTAGCAACATGCTTGGCATCTTTGAAGCAAAGGTAGACCGGAGAGAGAAAGGGGAGATAGTGGGAAATGAAGTTAGAATATTAAGGGTAGATCATGTAGTCAAAATAGGGGTGCTGACTTTTGTGTATATTTAACAGTTTCATTTAGATAAAATTCACATACTACTAAATTCACCTTTTTAAAATGTGTATTTCTGTGGTTTCTTATATACTGAAAGAGTTGTGCAACAATTATCACATTTTATTATTATTATTATTTTTTAGTTTAAGGAGTAGAATTTAGTGGTCCAACCCTTACATACAGCACCCAGTGCTCATCACAAGTGCCCTCTTTAATCCCCCCACCCACCTCCCCCCATTATTACAATTTTAGAAACATTTTCATCACCCCCAGAAGAAACCTCATACCCTATTAGTAGTCACTATTCTCTCACTCTTCTGCCCCAACCCTATGTAACCATTCATCTTTCTGCCTTTATAGATTTGCCTATTCTGGATATATATATAAATGGAATAATATCTGTTTTCTTGTGACTGGTTTTTTCACTTACCATAATGTTTTAAAGGCTCATCCATGATGTAACTGTACTAGTATTTTATTCCTTTTTATAGTTGAATAATATTCCATGGTATGGATATACTACATTTTAATCTATTCATCATTTGATAGGCATTTAGATTGTTTACCCCTTTTTGGCTATCATGAATAATGTTTCTATGAATCTTCATGTGCAAGTTTTTATATGGATATATGTTTTTATTTCTCTTGGATGTATACCTAGGAGTGGAATTGCTGGGTCATATGGTAACTCTTTTTAGTTGGGGAATTGCCAAACTATTTCCCAAAGTGGCAACACCATTTTTCATTCCTCCTAGTAATATATGAGGGTTCCAATTTCATCAATCCTTGCCAACACTTCTTACTATTTGTTTTTTTTGTTTATAACCATCCTAGAGGATGTGAAGTTGTAAATCATTGGAGTTTTGATTTACATTTCCCTAATGGTTAATGATGTTGAGCATCTTTTCATGTGCTTATTAGCTGTTTGTATCTCTTCTTTGGAGAAATGTGTATTAGCCCCTTTCTCCATACTATATTTGGTTGTTTGTCTTCTTACTGAGTCATAAGCATTTTTATATATTCTGGATACAAGTCCCATATCAGATAGATGAATTACAAATATTTTTTCCCATTCTGTGGCTTCTCTTTTTAGTTTTGTGGTGGTATCCTTTTTAAAAAATTTTTATTTAAGTAATCTCTACACCCAATGTGGGGCTCGAACTCAAAAGAGTAAGAGTCGCATGCTCCTCCAACTGAGCCAGCCAGGCGTCTCTCACCATATACTTTTTAGAGAGAGAAAAGTTAAAATTATTTAACTTAATAGTATTACAAAAAATACCTGACACCTTGAAAGAATGTTGGAGCCCGTTAGGGATCCTCGGACCACACTTTGGGAACCACTGTACTATATATATACACACACAAATTTTTGATCCAACTCAATATCAGTATTTAGTTTTCATATATGACTTTGAGTTTATTTATTTTATTTATTTATTTTCAGAAGTAGAATTTAGTGATTCATCAGTTGTATATATCACTCAGTGCTCATTAAATCAAGTGCCCTCCTTTATTTTATTTTATTTTTTTAAAAGATTTTATTTATTTATTTGAGAGAGAGCACATGAGAGGGGGGAGGGCCAGAGGGAGAAGCAGACTCCCTGCCGAGCAGGGAGCCCGATGTGGGACTCGATCCAGGGACTCCAGGATCATGACCTGAGCCGAAGGCAGTTGCTTAACCAACTGAGCCACCCAGGCGCCCGCCCTCCTTTATTTTTAAAGCGAGAGAGAGCACATGTGTGCGCGCACACACACAAGCGGGGGCGGGAGGGGCAGAGGGAGAGGGAGAGAGAGAATCTTAAGCAGGCTCCACGCCTAACAGAGAGCCCAACGTGGGGCTCAGTCTCACAACCCTGAGATGGTGACCTGAGCTGAAATCAAGAGTTGGATGCTTAACTGACTGAGCCCCCTGGGCATCCCAACTTTCAGTTTATTTTAAATGAGTACATTATATCTATTTTTAATTTTTTAATCCTGAACTCTGTGATGACAAGGCTACACATGCATATAATCAATCAGGCTGTGGCCCTTAAAATAACTGCCAAAATGAAGCAGGACATTTTAGTTTGGGGGCAAGAACAGTAATAAAGATCTGCCTGCCATATGATGTAACAGCTGGGGTAATATCTTTATCATGAAATTAATTATGTGAATTTTTCTAGGTTTTAGGTTACAGTAAGATTTTCTCCCCAAATATTCCAAGCTCTATCAGAATAAACTATGACTGCTAAACCATAAGGTGTGTGGGAATGATATTGTTGGGGATCATCTTGATATTGTTGGCGATCATATGTAAGAATTCTGAAACTTAGTTCTCAATTTCATGAGAAGGAATATATTTTCATATATAAATTTTCCACACATCTAAGAATGATAATATTCTTTGGATCCTCCAAATTCATTTTTGAACTTCTGAGTCTAAATGTTAGCTATAAAATAAGATTGAACTAAAAACTGCTTACATTACTTCATAGCACACAACCCATGAGAGGTCCTAGTATGCAGATGAGGATGTGACAGTGAGTTTGGAGCGAGAGTCAATTCTGGAGGCAATAGAAGTGCCAAACAGAAACTCTTAGAGAAGCTGAAAGAAGCTAAAGCATTTTAAAACATATTAAATGGGTGAGTTTTTTAAAATTTTATTTTATTATGTTAATCACCATACATTACATCATTAGTTTTTGATGTAGTGTTCCGTGATTCATTGTTTGCATATAACACCCAGTGCTCCATTCAATACGTGCCCTCCTTAATACCCACCACCAGGCTAACCCATCCCCCCACCCCTCTCCCCTCTAGAACCCTCAGTTTGTTTCTCAGAGTCCATAGTCTCTCATAGTTCATCTCTCCCTCCAATTCCCCCCCTTCTAAATGGGTGAGTTTTAATAGTATAATTCTAATATGGTTATTCCCTTATTTGCAAAACTTAGTTGATTATCAGATTTGCCCATGATGTTACACTCAAAGTGGAAAATGCATTTCTTTGTTTCATGATTCTATTTTTATTTTTAAATTTTTTTAGAGAGGGAGAGAGAGGTGGGGGAGGGGCAGAAGGAGAAGAGGAGAGAGAATCCCAAGCAGACTCCACGCCCAGCGCTGAGCCTGATGCAGGGCTTGATCTCACAACCCTGAGATCATGACCTGAGCCGAAATCAAGAGTTGGACACTTAACTGACTCAGCCACCCAGGCGCCCCTGTTTCATGATTCTAAAATCAGTTTTGTATGTTAAAATATGCTTAATGTAGCTTGACTGACACTTTTGACCAAATCGGTTCCACTTCTCAATTATATGCAGGAGTGATTCTTTTCCAGCAGTCAGTAACTGATTACAACCCCTCCTCATTTCCTCCTTAAATAAACCAAGATATTCAAATACATCTTAGAACTGCTAACACCGTGCTCTTGTCTCATAAAGTAAAATGAGCCCAGGTTCAAAAAACATATGAAGGAGCCAGGGTTTTTATGATCAAGACATACTGTTGTATCATGGATAACTCTTACTACATTTGCTTATTATTAGTTCAGGCCATTGTGTAGGTGTGAGTATTGCTCATGTAATAATTTTTGTACCCAAAAGTATATTTATACAGGCACCCACACACATAAGCTAACACACACACACACACACATTTTTGCTTGATAATATCTTCACTATCATATTGTGTTATTATATAAAGTTTAAGTATTTTCAGAAAAGAGCAAAAGTTAATGTTTTCTACATAACTTTTTAAAAAGATTTTATTTTATTTTTTTAAGTAATCTCTACACCGAACATGGGGCTCAAAACTACAACCCCAAGATCAAAAGTCACGTGCTGTACCAACTGAGCCAGCCAGGCGCCCCTCTACATTCTGTTTTAAAGTACCTTTGATAATGTATGAAAGATGTTTTTTGATTAAAAATGCATTTTGTTTTATATTAGGTATCAATTCTTATCTTGAAATGTTCTTAAATACTATGGCACGAGAGAACCACGGTGGCCATGTGGATGTAAGGTAAATGCTCAGCCATTCCTATTGCATCTCCCTCTCCCCATGGACTTCTGGCACTCAGGGAGACTTAGTACATCCCAACCCTGAGCCCTGTGCGGCTAACATTTGAGTAGATTCTGGGCCTGAGTGTTGATGTCGGAGTGTCAGGGAAGTGGCAGGGCTGGAGGAGGCTGGGGGAGAGTGAGGAAAGGGATATCTCTTTCTCAGGGATGGGAGAGATAGCGTTTGACCCCTGGGAGCAGTGAGGAGGGAGTAACCCTAAAGGAATATGGCCCAGGGTTGCTTCCTAACAGTCTCATTTTCCTTTGTTGCAAGCCTGGGTTTTGCACTCTGAGGCCCCATTATTTGGGTCATTGTGGTGCTATTATTTTCTGACAGTTTTTTTGTTTGTTTTTCTTTTTCCCCTAGACCAAAAAAAGATGGCAGCGACAGAGATTGGTGCCCCTCAGCAGCCTGTTTCCCAGTCTCCACAGCCACGTCCTGCCTCCCCAGGTCCCACCTAAAGAATCTCAGGGCTGCAGGAATGAAATTTTTTTTCCAACTGCCTTCCTCATGGTGACTCCGCATGTCATCTTGAGGGCCATGGTAGCTCTTCCTCTGTAGTAGTAATTCCTGTGATACTGTTTTCTCTACCCCTCTCTCATATATGAAGTGACAGTATTAAAATTGCTTATACTGAATGTACTGTCATTTCCAAACTTATTTGCATGGTGAGCTAAAAACATACTCTTTAAATATACAAATCTGTATTTGTGTGATTTGTGCCTCCCACTATGTGTAGCAAGGAAGGGATAGAACCTTGGGTTAAGGAGAGAAGCTCAGCGGGGCTGGCAGACTTAAAGGTAGAAAGTCAGGATTAGAGGGAATTGGTTACTACAGACAGAATTTGGTGGATTGTGTGTGTGTTGGGTGGTAGTCCCTGGAGAAGAGAATGGGCAGAGTATATGCCCTGCAGGATTGTAACCCTTGGGTGATGAAACATGTTGGTATCTAGCTGTATGGAAGGGACCATTCTTCTTTGGACTCTAGTTGCTGTTCCATGGAAACTCTGCTGCTCATCAACAGTCTCCCATTGTTTTTTTAATAGTGGTTCCCAGGGTCAAACAACTGCAATTTCACCAGTTGGGCTATAGTCTGGGGAGTAGAGCATATATGGGGGGCTTCCTAATAATGTAAAAATCCTATCTCTGGAACAAAGTCATTGAAATTGGTCTCCATAATTGACTGATTCAACAAGTAAACCATAGATCAAATGGTTACATATATGTTTCTATTGATTAGGCATAGCAAAGATTAAGAGGCAGGAGTGTTGCCCCAGCCCTGCTCTAGTCTTTGGCACTCTTTATTGGGGGAATTTGAGAAAATGGATGAGCATGTTCTTAGATCAACCATACACCCTTATCCAGACTCTCCCCAGTTGTTCCATCACCCAAGGGTTAAGATAGAAGCAAGGGCAATGGGATGAGGAGCTCTACTGCAGGGGCGGCTGCTGGGAAGAGTGGCAGGTGTTTCCCCTCTCCTACTGGTCTCAGTGTTGAGCCATGATTGACGGCATTGCTCACTCCACCCGACACAACCCCCTTGAAGCTTGCCAGGTGGCGCCTGCTTGGCTTTGATAGGCTGCAAGACTTATGCCCCTCCATGTGCCATTCAGACAGGGCCCTTGTGAGCTGAGACTGGAGAGAAAGAAGCCTTTCAGCAGTTACCCACTGGCCGACATATTTTCTCTTCCTCCTTGCTGGCCAGCTACTGGGTTTTGTGTTGGGGTTGGGGCAGAGGAGGTTGGGATTCAGAGGCTCGAAGGTCGGTGAAAGGACCAGGCCTCATTCTTCTCAAAGCACCAGGGTGCACACTACGGGGTGGGCTATAGGGTCACTGAGGCTTACTGCCCCACCCGCCCAAATCTGCTTCATGGGATAAAAACACCCTGGCTGATGCCCTGGGCAATTTCTTCTCCTCAGTGAGTCTCTGTCCATGGGTACAGTCTGGGTGGGAATAAGGCCATTGGGGTCTGGGTCTCTTCTGGCATCAAAGGGCTGTACTCGGAAGAACTAAGATGTTTCATTAACCATCCTTTTGAGGTGACTGGATTTGCTCTTTGATGAACACTGACCTCTTGACTTCACACAAACAGTTGATCATAAGATAAAACTGCATGTTTTGTTCCTCAGGTTTAAAGAAAGGTACTTGTTTATTATATATAGTTCCTTGGATGCAAAGAGGAAATTTACTAGTGTCTCCTATCCTCACTTGAGTGGGAGGAAGAATTGTCAGGGTTAAATCCAAAGAAAGGGTGCTGCAGACTGGCTAAGCCAGCCCTGGTGTGCTTGGAGGAAGAGGAAGACTGGACTTTGGGGCAGAAGAAAACCATCAAGAGCTCAAAACAAAACAAGGATGTGGAAGTTGACTATCCCATGCGGTATTTCTAAGGGCTACCTACTGGATGAAGCCTTAGACACATCTGCATTACTGCACTCAGAAGTGGAGCTACCATTCAATATGAAAGAAGATGTAATTTATTTATTAGAGAGCAAGAGCGTGAGAGAGAGCGTGAGTGGAGAGAGAGCATGAGCTGGGGGAGAGGGAGAGGGAGAAGCAGACTCCCCGCTGAGCAGGGGGCCCCATGCTGATGTGGGCGGAGCTCAGTGTGGGGCTCAATGCCAGGACCCTGAGATCATGACCTGAGCCAAAGACAGACGCTTAACTGACTGAGCCACCCAGGTGCCCCAAGATTATGGTTTTTCTTATTTCAAATAACACTGATGCCAGTGATGACTTCAGCCTATGTCTGATTTCAGTTACCATTAATATCAACTGCAATCTACCACACCAAACAGTACCATCCACAAACAGGCTGCCTGGATTTTCTTTACTCCTTCCTTGTCTCTGACCCCACCATTTCCTTTGCCTTGCCAGTCAGTACTTACCTCAAGCCTTCATCTGGCAAATATAGTTGGCAAATAGCAGCTATTCTCAGGAGGCTTTGTTCCTTCCTACAAACCACAGCCTGTTGGTAGAATTGTGCTCAAATCTCACTTCATTACTACACTTGATAGAGTTAGCAATTTTACTATGTAATTCTGTTCAAGTTTGTTTTTACATATTACACTCTATATTATAACTATCTCTTCGCATCTTTGTCTCCTCCACTGGACTGCAAACTGGTGCCCTGAAACATGGACATTTCATCTTGAAATCTCCATTGCTCACTATGTAGATGTTCAGGAAGTCTTGATGAATCGCTGAATGAGTGTTCACTGAAGAGAATTGGCCATAGCTTAAATTCCTAGGAAGAAATCTCTTGGTCAAAGAATATGAACAGTTTAAATTTGAAACATATACTGCCAAATTGTCCTGCTAAAAGATTGTTCCCATTGATATTCCCAAAAAGAACTTTTCTGTGGCTACATAATGTCCCAACAAGCTGTTTTAGCTTAGTTTACATAGTTGTGATCATAGCTATGCCATGCTTTGTTACATTCGATATGTAACCATTTTCATTTATCACTACATTGTCTTCCTAAACAATTTTCATGCCTATATAAATGGTTCATAAAGTGTTCCTCAGTTTACTTAGCTGTTCCCATATTGTGGAATTGGATTTATTATCATTCTTTCAATATTACACATAAATTAATCAGTGATCACCTTTACACATAAATGTTTTTGTGTGTTTTCTCAGGGAAAACAAATGTTACTAGGTCATTTCATGACTCTCCATACATAACCTCAGTGTGATTTGATTACCTCTTAAAGTGTTTGTGAATAGGATGGGATAAAATGGTATCTCAGAACAATGTTAACTTTTTTTTCCCTTTACTAGGAAGATTGAACATTTTTCATTATCATTTATTACTAATTGTATTTTCTATTTGGTGAACTGGAATTTTTATACCTTTTGCCCATTACTGAAGTCAAGTGCCTTTGTTATTTCATATAAAGTAATTCATGTAAGATATTCATTCGGCAAATAATTTTGTGCATTTCTCATGTGTGTGATGCTAAAGATATACTAGTTAACAAAGAAACAAAAATCCTTGCATTCCTGGAATTTAAGGAATGTGTGAGAGAAAAGAAATAGAATATTCAATTTTTTATTTGTTTTTAAAGATTTTATTTATTTATTTGAGAGAACGAGAGAGTGAGCAGAAGTGGGGGGTAGGGGCAGAGGGGCAGAGGGAGAGGGAGAAGCTGACTCCCTGCTGAGCAAGGAACCCGACGTGGGGCTCAATCCCAGGACCCCGGGATCATGACCTAAGCCCAAGGCAGATGCATAACCAACTGAGCCACACGGCACCCCAATATTCAATCTTTATTTATTTATTTATTTATTTATTTTTTAAAGATTTTGTTTATTTTTATTTATTTGACACAGAGAGAGAAACAGCATGAGAGGGGATAGGGTCAGAGGGAGAAGCAGGCTCCTCGCTGAGCCGGGAGCCAGATGCGGGACTCGATCCCGGTACTCCGGGACCATGACCCGAGCCGAAGGCAGTCGCCCAACCAACTGAGCCACCCAGGCGCCCCAATATTCAATCTTTTAAGTAGTGATAAGTACTTTTGAATTGAGACACTTTTTTTTTTTTAAGATTTTATTTATTTATTTGACAGATAGCGATAGCAGGAACACAAGTAGGGGGAGTGGGAGAGGGAGAAGCAGACTCCCTGCAGAACAGGGAGCCTGATGCGGGGCTGGATCCCAGGACCCTAGGATCATGACCTGAGCCGAAGGCAGACACTTAATGACTGAGCCACCCAGGCGCCCCAAGACACTTTTTCTTTTAAAGATTTTATTTATTTATTTATTTGTCAGACAGAGAGAGCACAAGCAGGGAGAGCGGCAGGCAGAGGGAGAAGCAGGCCTCCTACTGAGCAGGGAGCCCGACGTGGGGCTAGATCCCAGGACCCTGGGATCATGACCTGAGCTGAAGGCAGACGCTTAACTGACTCAGCCACCCAGGCGTCCCGAATTGAGACACTTTTATTCTTTATATTTTTTCTTCCATTTAAAAAGTTATATTCTATCCTTTTAGAGTTTTCCCTTAAAATTTAAACTACAAAGTTTACTAATAAAGTTTTAATATAGGACTTTTAAAAGTGGAACACTTTAGTTCTGACCATTCTCTTTGTTTTATTTTATTTATTATTTATTTATTTTTTCAAACAAAAGTTCTCACATGTTTATTACTGAACCAACATACTAGAGCAGAAGGCTAGTAAGAGAGAAAAGTCATTTCCCCAATAAAACATGTCTATTGTTCAGGTAGTAGCGATGTTTACAGAGTGATAGGATATGAACATGTGACCTTCATGCAGCATAAATATGTGCGCCATCTCATGTGCAATCCTTTATAGACCCATCTTGGTTCTTCTCCAGTGCCTACTCTCCGAGTTGTACCTGATTTTATTACCAATTTTCATCTGAATCCCCTGGGGAATGGGACAATTTTGTTTTTGTTTCTGGGCCAGGAATCCCTTGATCCTGAAGGTCTAGTGAAAAGACATGGCAAGGAATAGTCAACTGCACACACCATGATGGCAGAGCGAAGGAGAGAGCTCCTGGTGGTTTATATTTTATTTTTGAACAATATTTTAATTCTATCTCATATTTACTTATCTTCCAAATTATACAATTTACTCTTGTTTTATTCAGTTAGGATTTTTTAGTTTGTGATAATTTGTTACAGCAGCAACAGAAACTAATATAGCGATATTTTGATATTAGGTAATAAAACGTGGACGATTTCACATTTTCTTAATTTTCATAATTCAGCCTAGACTAAACCTTGACCAAATTGATCCCACTTCTCAATTATATGCAAGAGGGGTCATTTATCAGCATTCAGTCATTCATAACCTCTCTCCTTATTTTCTCCTTTTAAAAAGCCAAAAGACTCAAAGAAATATTACTATCTCGAAATTGTTAACAATGCACGCATGCCTCATACAGGAAAATGAGCCCAGATCCCCAAAAGATGATGGTGAGGAGTTTTATGATTGGGATGTACTGTTGTACCGTGGATACATTTTATGACATGAGCTTATTCCCTCAGCTTCTTGTGTAGGTGTAAATATTGCTCACATAAGTAGTCTTTGCACTCATGAGTGTGTGTATACACAGGTACACATACACATGTTCACAGACATATGTTATTGTATATCATATGTTATTATATAAAGCTATAGATATTTTCAGAGAATGAAAAATGTCATTTTGTTCTAAATTAAACTACCATTTTTCAGTACCATTAGAATTATGTGAAAAAGGTTTTATGATTAAATGTAATTTCATAGTAAGTGTTACTTATCTTGGAATGTCCTCAAATATTATGGCACGAGAGAACCACGGTGGCCATGTGGGTAATGTCTGTAAGGTAAATGCTCAGCCATTCCTATTGCATCTCCCTCTCCCCATGGACTTCTGGCACTCAGGGAGGCTTAGGTACATCCCAACCCTGAGCCCTGTGCGGCTAACATTTGAGTAGATTC
>NC_058403.1:153329030-153380632 GCF_002201575.2 Neomonachus schauinslandi
TTTTTCTATTTTTTTGAGTGAGGCTTGGATGGCTATGTATTTCCCCCTTAGGACCGCCTTTGCCGTATCCCATAGGTTTTGGACCGATGTGTTTTCATTCTCATTGATTTCCATGAATTGTTTAAGTTCTTCTTTGATTTCCTGGTTGACCCAAACATTCTTGAGCAGAGTGGTCTTTAGCTTCCAAGTGTTTCAATTTCTGCCTAATTTTTTCTTGTGATTGAGTTCCAGTTTTAAAGCATTGTGGTCTGAGAATATGCAGGGAATAATCTCAATCTTTTGGTATCGGTTGAGACCTGATTTGTGGCCCAGTATGTGGTCTATTCTGGAGAAAGTTCCATGTGCGCTCGAGAAGAATGAGTATTCTGTTGTTTTAGGGTGGAATGTTCTGTAAATATCTATGAGGTCCATCTGATCCAGTGTATCATTCAAAGCTCTTGTTTCTTTGTTGATTTTCTGCTTAGATGATCTGTCCATTGCTGAGAGTGGAGTATTGAGGTCTCCTACAATTAATGTATTGTTATCAATATAACTCTTTATTTTGGTTAACAGTTGGCTTATGTAGATGGCTGCTCCCATGTTGGGGGCATAGATATTTACAATTGTTAGATCTTCTTGTTGGATAGACCCTTTAAGAATGATATAGTGTCCTTCTGTGTCTCTAATTACAGACTTAAGTTTAAAATCTAATTTGTCTGATACAAGAATTGCTACCCCAGCTTTCTTTTGAGGTCCGCTGGCATGGAAGATGGATCTCCATCCCTTCACTTTCAGTCTGGATGTATCTCTAGGTTCAAAATGAGTCTCTTGTAGGCAGCATATGGATGGGTCCTGTCTTTTTATCCAATCTGCAACCCTGTGGCATTTTATGGGAGCGTTTAGGCCATTCACGTTGAGAGTGATTATTGAAAGATATGAATTAATTGTCATCATGTTGCCTGTGAAGACGTTGTTTTTATAGATTGTCCCTGTAAATTTCTGTTGTAGATCACTCTTGGGGTCTTTCTCCTTTTAGAGAACCCCCCTTAATAGTTCTTGCAGGGCCGGATTAGTGGTCACATACTCTTTCAGTTTCTGCCAGTCGTGGAAGCTCTGCATCTCTCCATCCATTCTAAATGAAAGCCTTGCCGGATAAAGTATTCTTGGCTGCATGTTCTTCTCATTTAGTACTCTGAATATGTCTTGCCAGGCCTTTCTGGCTTGCCAGATCTCTGTGGAGAGGTCTGACGTTATTCTGATGTTCCTCCCTCTGTACGTAAGGAATCTCTTCCCCCTAACTGCCCTTAAGATGTTTTCCTTGGTTCTAAGATTTGCAAGTTTTACTATTATATGCCGGGGTGTTGGCCTGTTTTCCTTGATCTTAGGAGGGGTCCTCTCTGCCTCTAGGACTCGAATGTTTGTTTCATTCCCCAGATTAGGGAAGTTCTCAGCTACGATTTGCTCAAATACATCTTCTAGTCCTCTCTCTCTCCACTCCCTCTGGGATTCCAAGTATTCTGACATTGGAACGCTTCATGGTGTCACTTATTTCTCTGATTCTATTTTCATGGATTCTGAGTTGTTTTTCCCTGGCCCCCTCTTTTCTCTTTTTATCTGTTATATTGTCTTCCAGATCGCTTATTCGCTCTTCTGCCTCAGTTACCCTCCCTGTTAGATTATCTAGATTGGATTGGATCTCATTAATAGCATTTTTAAGTTCTGCCAATTCAGCTTTCATTTCTGCCCTTAAAGACTCTATGTTGCCATTAATTGATTTCTCCTTTCTAGCCATTGTCTTCACAATTGCTAGCCTGAATTCCATCTCCGACATCGTGGTTATATCTGCATCCATTTGTAAATCTGCAGCATAAGTCATAATCTCTGAGTCTTTTCTGTTTTGGGGGCTCCTCCTCCTAGTCATTCTGTTGATGGGTGTTTGAGGGAATGTATAGAGTCCAAATTATTGACCAGAACCCAAGCAAGATACACCTGTTTTCTTGGGACCTTAGGGTTGCTGGCCTCTTGTTTTCCCAGCCTGTCTTCTGGGGGAAGGGCCTGCCGCGCTGTTACTAAGGCAACCCTGTTTGGGTGGAGTTGCCCTGCGCCCCTGTGGTGGGGGATGGGCTCAGCGGGAATCAGTTTTTGGGGCTTTTGTTCTCTGGCGCCTTTCCCTGGCGGCTTTCCGCATCCCCTCCGCGAGTCAGAGCAGAAGAGACTGTTTCCAACCCTCTGCCTCAGAGCAGAGAGACCTCAGTCTGTTCTTCAGTGAGCTCTCCAGGCCACACCATCTCTGTTTCTGTCTGTGCTGCTATAAACTGCAGCAGCCTGGGTTGTGCGCCCTTCCGCAGTGCCCCCAGTCCTGAAAGTCAAGAAAGATAAAGAAATGCCGAGTTTTCCAGAATCAAAGAGACTAAAGAGACAAGACAACTAACTGCAATATGTGGTCCTGGGCCAGAAAAAAAATGTTTTTCTTTTGTTTTAAGGGCCATTAATGGCACAATTGGCACATTTTTATAAGTTCTATAGATTAAATAATAGTACTGTATTACTGTCCTTTTTTTGATTATTGTACTGTGTCTTTGAAAAAGAACGTCCTTGTTTTTAGGAGATATTGAGTATTTAGAGGTCAGTGAACATCATGTCTGCAGCTTGCTCTCAAATATTTCAGAGACAATGACATATATGTGTGTATATGATATTTGTTAAAAGATAGGCTGAGGTATATTAAAAATTGTAAGAGTTTTTTGAGCAAGTTTGGGGCAGCGCTAAAGCGGGGGTGGTTGGGAGTGCTCTACCAGTCAGAGCCAGGGGAAAGGCTTCTATAGAGAAGGTGGGAAAGCAAAGAAAGGAAGTTATCTGATTGGCTGTATCTTAAAGCCTCGTTTGCTCTTTATGATTGGTTGTCCTTAGTGTTCTGATTTTATAATTTTGGGGCATTTAAAGGCTTAGTTTTTGGTTGCTTAGGTAGGCTACCACAACATTAGAGCCACCTCAGTCTAATAGCCTCCCTGTTTAATTAATGTAACGTATATATATATGAAGAAAAATGCAAATGCAGTATATTGTTAGCACTTGGGAAATCTGGGTGAAAAGTGCACAAGAATTCCTTGTCCTATTTTTGCAACTTTTCTGTAAGTCTGAAACTACTTAAAAATAAAAATTAGTTGGTTTCTTATCTTCTGAAGGGGTCTTAGATTTTTTACAAGTATTAAAAGTTTATGAATTTAAACCTATTTAATGATTTTCAATTCATTGCTATTATTACTTTTATTGAAATTCAAAAGGTCTTATCTTTGACTCCTGAGTCCTTTTACATGACCCTAGTAGTTTTGATAGTTTCCTTCCTGACAAATATACAGATGTATGAGGCTCATCTCATATGATACCTGCTCCAGACCTGGAATCAGCCATTTTTTCAAGAAGTGTTGGTTTCTTTTTGTGGGAAAGGGTATTTCAGGACTACAGTCTTGTTGCTAGAGGTATTTCTAGACGTTTTCAGTATAGTGAACATATAGAGAGAGATGAGAAACTCATGATTTCATACTGATATATCTGCTGCAAATTCAGGACTCTGTTATTAGTTCATCAGTCTGAACGTCTACATCTCCTTTCTTCCACACTAATAGTCCTGGTTCTGACACAGGGGATTATAGAATTAGAATATCCTATATTTGCTTATTTGCTTTATCTACATCACAGACACCATAACCTCAGAATAACAACACCAATATAGTTTTTACCAATATAATTACTGAAAACAATGACATTTTTTTTGCATATGTTCTCTTACTCCTCACCCCTGCTTTTAAATGGTTGTACTAAATCTACACTATCAAATATATAGCCATCATATATCCTCTCTCTTTTAACTTTCATTGAGCTTATTTAATGCTCACCACCAGTCTTTATTTAGTGTCTGTGTAGTCATTTTGTTGTCTGGTGCTTGTTCTCCAGAAGATTCATTCTTCAGGAAGGGTTCATGGGAACCGTATTCTCTAAGGTCTTGTACGTTGATACCAATTTGTACCCTTTATACTTGAAAACCAGTTTTGCTGGATATAAACTTCTGTGTTTACATTTTCTTTTCCTGATTATCCTAAATCTATTGTTTCATTTGCTTCTGCCATAAAGCTTTGTATATGTAGTTGGAAAAGGGAAGATTACTTTAATGCCGAGTCATCTAATTATGGATATTTTGATGTGTCATCTAAACTTGACAGGTGGCAGTTTCTTAAAGATTAGTTGCAAACTGGAATTTTAAAACCATGGCAGTCAACCCTTTGTACTTTACTAAGTTAAATTCCATTTGTCTTTGTACTTTGAAAAGATCTTTTCCTTATTCAAACTGTATTTTGAAACATCATGAAATTATCATTTGGAAAATATCAAGATTTGGGACACTGACGGGGCACCTGTGTGGCTCAATTGGTTGGGCATCGCACTCTCGATTTTGGCTCAGATCCTGTCTCAGGGTCATGAGATTGAGCCCCACATCAGTTCTGCACTCAGTGTGGAGTCTGCTTGAGATTCTCTGGCTCCCTCACCCTTTGCCTGCGCCACCCTCCCCCTCCCCCCCGCCGACCCCGGTTCACTCACTTGCTCACATGCATACTCTCTTTCTCAGTAAATACAGTCTTTATTAAAAAAAAAAGATTTGGGACATTGACAATTCATGGTAGCCAGTACAAGTTTTCCAAAATTCCAATTTTTACTCAAAAACTTGAATTTTATCATTGGCACAATTTTCCTTGAAGTGGCAGGCTCACTTCATTTTTTAGAAAATGTCTGTTATGTACTTTAGTCTGAATTACCACAATTTATGTCAGTAGTTCTTTTAATTTTTTTATTAACATATAATGTACTATTTGTTTCAGGGGTACAGGTCTGTGATTCATCAGTCTTACACAATTCACAGCACTCACCATAGCACATACCCTCCCCAATGTCCATCACTCAGCCACCCTATCCCTCCCACTCCCCTCCATCCCAGCAGCCCTCAGTTTGTTTCCTGAGATTAAGAGTCTCTTATGGTTTGTCTCCCTCCCTGGTTTCGTCTTGTTTCATTTTTCCCTCCCTTCCCCTGTGATCCTCTGTCTTATCTCAAATTCCTCGTATCAGTGAGATCATATGATATTTGTCTTTCTCTGATTGACTTATTTCGCTTAATATAATATCCTCTAGTTCCATCCATGTTGTTGCAAATGGAAGGATTTCATTTTTTTTTTGATGGCTGCATAATATTCCCTTGTATATATATACCACATCTTCATTCATCTGTTGATGGACATCTAGGCTCTTTCCATAGTTTGGCTATTGTAGTATGTCAGTTGTTATTTCATGTTAAAATGTTTCATTAAAAAAAATGACTAGTTAAAAAAAAGTGACTAGTTTCGGGGCACCTGGGTGACTCAGTCGTTAAGCGTCTGCCTTTGGCTCAGGTCATGATCCCAGGGTCCTGGGATCGAGCCCCGCATCAGGCTCCCTGCTCCGCGGGAAGCCTGCTTCTCCCTCTCCCTCTCCCCCTGCTTGTGTTCCCTCTCTCGCTGTGTCTCTCTCTGCCAAATAAATAAAATCTTAAAAAAAAAAAAAGTGGCTAGTTTAGCTCATAGCTCAAACAATTGGTTTTTCCCTAAGACAATCATTTGAAACTTTTTCTTTTGACTCTTTTCAGTTTATTGCATGAACGAGTTACACTAGTCCAAGTTAAAAGTAGACCCAAAATGGTTTCATTATACAAGCTGTGAGATTTTTAAACTTGTGACAAGGGACAGAAGGGAAATTCTATCACTGCAAGGAAATCCTCACTTAAGCTTCAGTGAGCCAAAAGCACTTAAAACCCATGAACCTTCAGCTGGTTGTCCTGTCAGTCCAGGCTCTATGGGGAACTGGCATATGTTCTTGTGCTGGTGACCCTTTAGCTGAATTACTTCTTCATATTTTGAGTGCTCAATTACAGTACCATTGCAGGCAAATTTCTTCTTAAACACCTTCTCTAGCTTCTTTTTATTGTAATCATCCTTGATCCCTTGGACAGTAGTAAGGGTTTTCCTCCCATTTCTCTGTTGAATTCTTATATGGATATAATCCTCAGTGCCAGCAGGAAGGAGATCATCACCCTTACTTGCATCAGCAAAGGGGTAGAAAGAGTGGAGGTTCTTGAGAGCGGACATACAATGTGATTCCTTTTCCTCTGTGGGAGAAGGGAGCAGCCGGACAGTGGTGGGATGGAGCGTCGTGCAGTGAGGGAGCTCAGTGATTGGGATCAAAAACCATTTGAAACCTTTTATGTGTACTTACCATTTTGTCACACAGAAATTAAAAAGATGTTTGTTCAAAAGTCAAGATTCAATAAAATCAATAATTTGTTTCTGCTTTGTCCAGGACATTCTTAAGTGAAACTTTTGGGGGTTTATTATTATTATTATTATTATTGATTTTAAACACTGAGGGCATGGCATTGAAGGCTAAAATGACTCTAAGTACAGTTTTGTCCCACTGCTTTTATTTGTGCTAAGGAACCAGCAGTTTTACTCACCATTTCTTTTGCACCATCAGTGGAAGTGTTAATATAGAAAAGGTAAATGACGTCTTTGTATTGAGAATAGTTTTGACCTGTTGAATCCCTAAAGGAGTCTCAGATGGTTGTCATGGGTCTCTGGAACATACTTTGAGGCCTGCTGGGAGATTCCTGCATGCAAGTGGCACATATCATGTTCTCACATTTACTCGATAATAATCCAACCACACAGCCCCACCTGACTGCTGCAAAAGAAGTAGAGGCAGCTAGCTGCTCTCCAGAATCCATAGAGCTCTATTCTTCCCGGGCACACAGTTAGACATGTATGCCCAGGAAAAGAGAAAAACATGAAATTTGGTGAGCAGCTAGCCACTTATGCCATAGTCTGCCTTTCTGGTAACCACATTACCATATTGGTGACCCTTATTTCCACAGAGAACACACCTCGTCCCCAAGAGATAAACCAAATCCCATCCATTCACTGCATCCAGCTCCAAGTCTAGGATCTCTGGCTGATATGCAGTCCTCTCCATCTTATCTCCATGTGGTGCTTCAGGATTTTGTTACCTTTCCCCAACTACTGCCCCTCTCCTTATTCGGATCAGGGACAGGGTGATTGCAATAAACAAAATTTGGAGAGGGGAAGATTGTAAGACACACAGTAGTTACTGTTCTATAGCAATGATGAGATTCTGCTAGGCCAGCTTTAAGGAGGCCCCCTTGTGCCTTCAGTAGGGGAAGTTCCTACTCTGTTTTCTGTGAAGAACTCTCTTCCCACTGGTTTTTGGTGACCCTTAACTCCAACCTCTGGAAGGTTCTTCCTTGCCCATTATCTTTCATAACTAACCTGAAGTGGATGTTAGGGAATTTTCCTGTCTTGGGGTTTCTTCCTATTTCATAGTCATTTCTTACCTGTGCAGTTTTGGAGACCTGGGGATTAGTTTATAAGTGGTATATTTTAGGCCAAAATTTTGGATGAATTCTTTGACAGAATTTAATAACTCACTAGTCTTCTGATTTGTTTGATTCTAGTTAGTTCCCTCTGCCTGTAACCCCACCCAGTTATTTCCTAGACTGCAGCCTCTGGACTCCTGTATTTTACTTTTTGCCTCTGTGCCTCTCTTTCTCAGTGGTATTTCTCCAGAGACATCTGCAACAATAATAGGCTTGGAAAGAAAGGGAGCGACTTTAGTCTTTGCTACAGGCCTTAGTTAATCTATTTAACAGAGAATTTCAAGCAATCTCCTTTAGCTCAAGATACTTTTAAGTTTTGGAAAGTAGTATTTAGACATAATTGGCTTTTTCAACAGTCTAAGGCCTTCAGTTTCTGTGTTCTCTCCCCTTTTATTTCTGCTTGCAAGCCAACTGGTTTTCTCCTGAGTACTTTCTTTGTTGTAATGCCTTGCTAAATACAGCAATGATAAGCTGTTAGTCACTAATCTTTTGGCACTTTCTAACCTCTTCTCTAGATTAGATCTACGTACCATGTCTGCCCTCCACATTACCACAGGCAATAGTGTCACATAGTTGCCAGCTGTGTTTCCTGTGCTGTCGGCCACTACGCAGATGTCACATATTTTAGATTCTTGTTCTAGAAGCACCCTACTCCAAGGTGTCCCTTTCTTTACTAGTGTAGAGTAGGCTAATGTGGCATATGTATTTAATAATCATCTAACGTTTAAAACACAACAGAAGTTTACTTACCGTTCATGTAATAAAGTTGGGAATGGTGTGTGGAGTCATCAAGGAAGCCCTGCTCTCTGCAGTTATTAAAGACCTCTTGGAAGGAAGCTCTACTGTTTTCAACCATGGCTTCCCTCCAGCCAGCCCCCTTCCCGTGGCGAGCTCTTAGTTATGTGGCTACTTGCACCTGCAAGGGAAGCTAGGAAATGAAAATTGAACATTGGGATTGACCCCACATTGCAGCTTTTGAGTATACCCTAAGGAAGCTCTTGCAAATGTAAACCAGGTGACATGTATAAAAATGTTCAGGAGTGCCTGGGTGGCTCAGTCGGTTGGGCGTCCAACTCTTGATTTTGGCTCAGGTCATGATCTCAGGGTCATGAGATCAAGCCTCACATTAGGCTCCATGCTCAGCGTGGAGTCTGCTCATCCGTCTCCTTCCCCCTTCTGTCTCTCCTCCTCCCCAGCTCGTGCTCTCTCCCTCTCTCTCTCTCTCTCAAATAAATAAAAATCTTTAAAAACATGTTCATAGCAGCACTATTCATCATAGTAAAAATACTGGAAACAACCAAATATTTGCTGGAATATGGAATGTTATTAATGTAGATGATAAATATAATGTGATATAATGTATAAAGTGAAGTATAAACATATAATGAAGTGTACTAAAATCTCACAAAATGGCATGGATGAGTCTTAGTGTTATGATGCTAGTGGGAAAAAAGCTAGTTTCAAAAGACTATACAGCATGTACTATTTTTTTAAGATTCAAAATCAAAAGCCACATTTTAGGAATGTATACATTGTAGTAAAATCCTGAAGGGAGCAAAAAACAGAAATCATGAACATACTATTTGAGAGGTAGAGAACGGAAATAAGGGAGGAACACAAAGTAGATGCCGTGATACTGGTAATGATCTAGTTTTTAAGTTTCAGTAGTGATTCATACACTCTTTTTTTTTTTTTTTTAAAGATTTTATTTGTTTGACAGAGAGAGAAACAGCGAGAGAGGGAACACAAGCAGGGGGAGTGGGAGAGGGAGAAGCAGGCCTCCCGCCGAGCAGGGAGCCCGATGCGGGGCTCGATCCCAGGACCCTGGGATCATGACCTGAGCCGAAGGCAGACGCTTAACGACTGAGCCACCCAGGCGCCCCTACACTCTTACTATTAGGGACTACAAAGTCATATATTCTTTTGTATGTATCAAAATATTCCTAATAAAAAGATTTGTGGTAAGTTTGAAAGATACGAAGGTATGCTACATTTTAGTCTTTTCTTGATTTGTCTCCTGATTAGATTTTTACTCACGTGCCTAACCACCTTGTTACTGCATCTTCCCTTGGCTGTCTTTCAGGGTTAGTTATCTCTAATCTTTATAAATATTTTGTTTCTCACTTCTCATTCAGAACTGTTCCCATTTGTTGTGTTCCAGCCTTTTGAATCACCGCTTACTAAGTGCACTGTTAATTTCTCAAATTACTTTTATTAAAATTCGGAGTTATTTTTTTCATCCTTTATTGTATTTTGATTCAATCTTAATAATATATTCTACCTGGGGGCACCTGGGTGGCTCAGTCATTAAGTGTCTGCCTTCGGCTCAGGTCATGATCCCAGGGTCCTGGGATGGAGCCCTGCATGGGGCTCCCTGCTCAGCAGGACGCCTGCTTCTCCCTCTCCCACACCTCCTGCTTGTGTTCCCTCTCTCACTGTGTCTCTCTCTGTCAAATAAATAAATAAAATCTTAAAAAAAATAATATATTCTACCTGGATTTCCTTTCCAATGTTGACTTTGCAAATCTCCCTTCTCCAGTTCCATGGTGCAATGATCTAACCTTGGAAAATTTCACCTTTTCCATCATTCACGTGACTTATATTTTAAAAGTCAAATATTTCTTCCAGAAACTCAATTGTGGATTCTTTAACATCACTAGCATTATGGCAGAAGTAGATTCATCATTGTTTAAGCCTCTTGCATTTGCATGAAGTCACTGATCTTTGATTACACTCTTCTCGTTAAAATGTCTTTTAGGGTGGGGGGAATCAGTGAGATAGGTGATGGGGATTAAATAGTACACTTACCCTGGTGAGCACTGAGTAATGTATAGAATTGTTGACTCGCTATATTGTACACCGGAAACTACTTATAACACTGTTAACTATACTGGAATTAAGAACTTAATAAAACTCTTAAAAATTAAAATTAAGGGGTGCCTGGGTGGCTCAGTTGGTTAAGTGTCTGCCTTCAGCTCAGGTTATGATCCCAGGGTCCTGGGATCAAGCCCCACATCGGGCTCCCTGCTCAGCGGGGAGCTTGTTTCTCCCTCTCCCTCTCCCACTCCCCCTGCTTGTGCTCGCTCGCTCTCTCTCAAAAAAATAAATTCTCTAAAAAAATTAAAATTTAAAAATCTTTTAAATAACTTTAGTCAGAAGCTGACTACTTTTTGTGATGTGTTTTAGCTACTATTTAGTGCTCAATATTTATGATGAAATCTTTATTCATAAGATAGTAATTGAATAATTGGAAATTAACCACAAAAGTATCTGTTCTTTATTAGAAAATGTAATGATTGCAAATTTTAATAACTTAGTTTTTTAAAAAAGATTTTATTTATTTATTTGACACAGAGAGCTGTGAGAGGGAACACAAGCAGGGGGAGTGGGAGAGGGAGAAGCAGGCTCCCGGCCGAGCAGGGAGCCTGATGCGGGGCTCGATGGCGGTGCTCGATCCCAGGACCCTGGGATCATGACCTGAGCCAAAGGCAGACACTTAACGACTGAGCCACCCAGGAGCCTCTTTAATAACTTAGTTTTAACTTCCCTTTAAAATATGGAGGGTCAAAGGGCGCCTGGGTGGCTCAGTCGTGAGGTGATCCCAGGGTCCTGGGATCGAGCCCCATGTCAGGCTCCTTGCTCAGCAGGAAGCCAGCTTCTCCCTCTCCCACTCCCCTTGCTTGTGTTCCCTCTCTTCTGTCTCTCTCTGTGTCAAATAAATAAATAAAAATATTTTTAAAAAAGAAAAAAAAATATGGAGGGTCAAAACCAAAAAGAGACTAGATTCATGTGAAGCTAGTTTTGCTATTGTGGAGTCATTTTCTTTCTGTAGTCTTTTCTTTATTATATTTTAAATTAAAAAGCTTAATAGCTTTAGTAAGTGACACAATAAAAAAGATGAATAAAGAAAAAGATAAATCTGTTAACATGCCTCAGCTCTCACACACTGAGATAAAAAGTATAAATAGCGTCTGTGCTTTCAGAAACATTCCTGAAGTGGTTAACTCTTTTAGGGTTTTGGGTTTTTTTTTCCTCTTTTAGATAACATCACTAAACCAATGCTCTGAAACCTCAAATTTAACTTAGTAAACGAACATAATTGTTTTCTTTTTACTGATCTACCTTAGTATATGAGAATAGGCTTAGTGGTCTTTAGAAAAAATTTTGTCTTCTGTATCCACATTTTAAAGACTATTCATTTGCACAAAATAACGAAGCCCATATTTTTATCTTTGGAGGCATTATTCTAAGTAGGTAGTTCTTTGAAGAATGTAGGGAGGGCCTGGCATCACTTTTTGTTATTTGTTATCCTAGCTGTTCTAAGGATATGAAGGAAGTATATAAATATAGAAATGCCGAAAGTCGTATTCTGGGTGTTACTACCACTCTTAACCCACAGCAATTCTTACCAGAACAACTGACATTCATTTAAAGTTCCCCACACTTTCCTAAAGGCCTTAACGTTCTGCCTCTGTTGATTCAGTCTAAGGTTTACTAATGATTATTATTTTGGGTTAAAAAGGAATGTTTTCTGATTACATTGTAGCAATTTCATAATAATCACTTGATACTCAAAATCTTTTCAAGTAAAAGGAACAGTTTTAATCAAAAATCTGAGGCTCAAAGGTTGAGTGATTTAAGATTACACAGTTGTTTAAAAACATGATATTTGGAATTTAAAAGGTCTGTGTGGATCTGAGACTTCAAGGCTTTTAACTTCACATCTCATGTTCTTCCTTTATAGCTAAATGTTCTTCACTCAACAAAAATTGTTTCCAGGATGTGTTAGTCTTATAATCTATAAAACAAACAGACTAAAAATCCTCACAGATCTCCATATATCTAACTAAAAGATAAGGCATGTAATTTTTACTCTTTTTGGTAGAGCACAAAATTCCAGTTTAATGGGTTATTCAACACTATAGGTCATGTGTCTTATCAAAAATCTACTAGCTCATGTACCTAGTTTTCTTTGCTGTAGTAACAGAGGTGAAGGGTAGCTGACATTCTACTCCTAGAACATTCTGTATACCATGCTGTTAATTGTTATCAAAGCAGAGGAACATCCTGTAACCTTATAATTGAGCTAGTATGAAAACACAGGAGAAACCATGGTTATAATAGAACAAAAAAGCAAATACATAGTTCAAGAAAGAAATAATCTTAGTGTACTGATAACTGGCAATGGTTAGCAAATCAGCTACCAGACTGTCTATAATAACTAGTGGCGTGGATTTTAATGCCATCAGGGAAAGGAGATGAGAGGACTCACATGTACATGGAGAGGAATCAAATTTGTGACCACTACGTAATGCAGAGACTCTGGAAAGGTTCCCTCCACCATGTAAGATGGGACTTAAATAAACAAAAGACCTTGCTTCTGCTTAGGGTTCTGGGGGGAAAAGGTCTTTCTTGGGAAATCTAATTTCCTGTGTGGATGATTCAAATTCCAAGCTTAGAGATTAATGTAAAATTGATGCTGGAAATATGAAACCTTTGGAGAACTTGGCAGAATCAAATGTTAAACAATTTCATAGGGACATTTCACAAACCAAGATGCATGAGCTTTCCACACATCAATAATCAGATGAAAATAAGGTCATGATAAAATATTTTTTTTTAAGATTTTATTTATTTATTTGAGAGAGAGAGAATGAGAGAGAGCACATGAGAGGGGGGAGGGTCAGAGGGAGAAGCAGACTCCCCGCCGAGCAGGGAGCCTGATGCGGGACTTGATCCCGGGACTCCAGGATCATGACCTGAGCCGAAGGCAGTCGCTTAACCAACTGAGCCACCCAGGTGCCCCAAGGTCATAATAAAATATTACAAGTTACCTAATGAAATGATCCAGTATAAGGTAGAGTAAATGGATTAAACAGTTATTAGATCAAGCTAAAAATGGAATTAGGAAACTGGAAAATAGAGATGGGAAATTTAACATAGTTCAGCAAAGAAATAAAAATACAGAAAAGGCTAAGAAACCCAAAAGGTGGGATTAGATGATTCAACATACGTGTAAAGGAAATTATAGACAAAGAATATAGAGAAAATGTAGAAGAGGTAATATTTGAAGCAATAGTATTGAAAATGTTTCAGAATGGAATAAAGATATAAATCCTCAAACTTAAGTAGCACAGTGGGTCCTGAACAGGATCAATAAAGTTAAGTTTGTACGTAGGCACAATGAAACAGCAGAACTTCAGAGAATAAAATTACCTAAAAGAATTAACAATTAAATTTACAATAGATCTCTCATCAGGAACAATAGAAGCAAAGAGTAGAAAAATATTTTCTATGTGCCAGTGGAAATGTAAACCTAAAATTCTTTACCTAAATAATCATTCTAAAATGAAAAACCTTTTTCATAAAATAGTGTAGCCACTGTGGAAAACAGTTTTTAGCAGTTCTTCAAAAAGTTAGAATTACCACATGACCCGGAAATCCTACTCCTAGATATATACCCAAAAGAATCGAAAATTCAAATACTTGTACACAAATATAGTGTCATTGTAATAGCCAAAATGTGGAAACAACCCAAATGTCATCAATAATGAATGAATAAACAAATTGTGGTATATACATACAATAGGGTATTATTCAGCCATAAAAAGGAAGGAAGTACTGATACATGCTGCAGTGTGGATAACCTTCAAAAACATTTTGCTAAGAAATGAAGCCACACCCAAAAGTCACATATTGTATGATTCCACTTATATGAAGTATTCAGAATAGATAAATCCACAGAGACAGAAAGTGAGTCAGTGGTTGCCAGGGGCTAAGAGGAAGTGAGGAATAGAGAATGGCTGCTTAATGGCATGGTGTTTTCTTCTGGGGTAATGAAAATATTTTGAAACTAGATGGAGGTGGTGGTTGTACAACATTGTGCATGAACTAAATGTCACTGAATTGTATACTTTAATGGTTTTGTTATGTGAAATTTACCTCAGTTTTTAAAATCACAGTTAAAACATTCCAACTTTTAGAACTCACCTATCTGAATGAACTTAAAGGATAAAATCTAATAAGTTTGATCTCAGAAAGAATGTGTGAGAAACAAACTGGCAAACCAAATGTAACCATGTGGGTAAATATTATTTAGTATTGACTTTAGAAAAAGAAAGAAGGGACGCCTGGGTGGCTCAGTCGGTTAAGCGTCTGCCTTCGGCTCAGGTCATGATCCCAGGGTCCTGGGATCGAGTCCCGCGTCGGGCTCCCTGCTCTGCGGGAAGCCTGCTTCTCCCTCTCCCACTCCCCCGGCTTGTGTTCCTGCTCTCGCTATGTCTCTCTCTGTCAAATAAATAAATAAAATCTTTAAAAAAAAAAAAGAAAAGAAAAAGAAAATATTGATGGTATTGATAATAACTAACATGGAAGATTTCATGAACAGTTCAAGAACAATTGTTAATGGTTTCATTTGGATGATGGGAAGATGGTGATCAGAGTTAAAGTGATTTAAGTTTTTGGGAGTTGATTAACTTCTACTTTAGAAATATTAATGTAAGATAGGCCTTAAGATTAAAAAAAATTATTATAGAGACTTCTGCTTTTGTTTAGGAAGGACATGAAAGACTTTTATGGTAATCACAAGAAAAATTATGGACAAAATTTAAAAGTCATACTTTCTGTAGGGCAAGCAAAGAGCAGTGGACAAGAGGAGGCCTGAATGAACTGAATTTCTCAGAGAGACAAGCCCTATAAAGGGCTATCCACCACTATACCTGGTGGTGGATGCCTGGTCATGGTACAGATGGGCCTGCTTTAGACACAGTCTAAATCAGCCATGCTTTGGAGCCTCAAATGCAAGGACAAATAATTTGGTCTAGCAGTTCTTTCTCGTTAGTTCCTCTCCACTCCTCCCTAGTCCTACCAAGTTTTGCCAAGAAGACAGCGATGGAGGAAAGGCTTATAAGCAGGGAACAATTGTCTAGGCCATCATTCTTGCAATGATGGGATGCAGAATACTTGCCAGACTTAAATCCAAAGGCAAACCAGAGCTATCTGAAACTGCTTCTAGATCATAAACTGACAAGATATTTTTAATGTTATGTATGGCTCAGGAAGTTGGAGATGATCCAGACACAAGTGAAATTTAATTTTAGCTGTGACCCAGCTCCAGCTCAACTCAAGAAGGATTCTGGATGAGCAGATAGAGGAAAGGGCTTGAACTCTGGGAAATAAGCCAAAATGATATGACATTCTTTATGATTTTAGCCACAATATCTGGAATACAGCCTAAAATTATGAGACATACAAGTAAGCAGAATAATGTGACCCATGAACAAGAGAAAACAGTCAATGTAAGCAGACTTTTAGATGACCCAGTTATTGGAATTAGTATATTAGGACTTTAAAACAACTGTTACAGAACATTATAGATTATGATGTGTCTTCTCAGGAAAAGGAAACAAAAGCAAAAAGAAACTTTTGGGACTATACCAAAATAAAAAGCTTTTGCACAGCAAAGGAAACGATCAACAAAACAAAAAGACAACCTACTGAATGGGAGAATATATATGGAGAGGATATATCTGTAAGGGTCTAATATTAAAAATATATAAACTCCTATAACTCAATACTCAGAACCCAAATAATCTGATTTAAAAATGGGCAGAGGACCTGAATGAATATTTCTCCAAAGAAGACATACAGATGGCCAACAGATACATGAAAAAATGCCCAACATCTTTAGTCATCAGGGAAATGCAAATCAAAACCACAATGAGATACCACCTTACACTTGCAGAATGGCTATTATCAAAAAGACAAGAAATAACAAATGTTGGCAAAGATGTGGAGAAAAGGGAACCCTCATATACTGTTGCTGTGAATATAAATTAATACAACCACTTTAGAAAACATTATGGAGTTTCCTCAAAATACTGAAAATAGAAATACCATACAGTCTAGTAATTCCACTAATGAGTATTTACCTGAAGAAAATGAAAACACTAATTTGAAAAGATATATGTACCTCTGTGTTTATTGCATCCTTATTTACAGTAGGCAAGTTATGGAAACAACCTAAGTGCCCATTGATAAAGGAATGGATAAAGGTGTGTGTAGTTGTGTACACACATACGCACACACCGGAAAGTTACTCAGCCATAAAAAACAATGAGATCTAGACATTTTTGACAACATGGATGGACCTAGAGGGTATTATGCTAAGTGAAATGAGTTGAAGACAAATACCATATAATTTCACTTACATGTGGAATCTATAAAACAACAACAACAAATGAGCAAACAAAAATTAGAAACAATCATAAGTACAGAGGGGCACCTAAGTGGCACAGTCGGTTAAGTGTCTGGCTCTTGGTTTTGGTTCAGGTTGTGATGTCAGCGTCCTGAGATCAAGCCCCATGCTGGGTTCCACACTCTGCACAGAGGTGGGATATTTCAGGAGATGTGGAAATTCTAAAAAGAATCAAATGGGATTTCTAGAACTGAAAAATACAATACTAAATTTTTTTTAAAAAAATTGGTTAAGCTTTTCAGCAGATTGGACACTGCAAAAGATAGGATCGATGAACTTCAAGATAGATTAATAGAAGTTATCCAAAGTGACATACAGAGAGAAAAGAGATAGCAAAATTTAATACATCATTAGTACCTTGTAATATCAAATGGTCTAACACAGGTGTAATTGGAGGTCCAGAGAAAGAATGGGGCATAAAAAAGCTTAAAGAAACAGCCCCACATTTTCCAAATCTGGTGACAGTCTACAGATTCAGGAAGTTTAGCAAATGCCAAATGAACAAATACAGTGAAAAATAGCACCTAAGTGCACTATGCTTAAATTACTGAAAACCAAAGGTAAAGAGAAAACTTAAGATATATATACATATGGAATGATAATATGAATTTTCATTGACTTCTTGTAAGAAATAATTCAAGACAAAAGACAATGGAATGACACCTTTAAAGTGCAGAAAGACGTGCTGTGATGAGCACTGGGTGTTATATTTAACTAATGAATTGCTGAACACTGCATCAAGGACTAATTATGTACTATACAGTGGCTAACTGAACATAGTAAAAAAAAAAAAATAGAACTACCCTGTGATTCAGCAATCACACTACTGGGTATTTCCCCCAAAGAATTAAATAAAAAAACCACTAAAACAAAGGAATACATGCACTCCTATGTTTGTAGCAGAATTATTTACAATAGCCAAGATATGGAAGTAGCCCAAGTGTCCACTGATTGATGAGTGGATAAAAAAGAAATGGTATATTTATACAATGGAATACTATTCAGCCATACAAAGAATGAAATCTTGCCATTTGCAATGGACATGAATGGAGCTAGAGTATCATGCTAAGCAAAATCAGTCAGTCAGAGAAAGACAAATACCATATGATTTCACTCATATGTAGAATGTCAGAAATAAACAAGAAAGGGGAAAAGAGAGAACAAATACAGACTCTTACCTATAAAGAACAAACTGATGGTTACCAGAGGGGAGGGTGTGGGGGAATGGATTAAATAGGTGATGGGGATTAAGGAATGCGCCTGTTGTGATGAGCACAAGGTGATGTATGGAATTGTTGAATTACTATATTGTACACCTGAAACTAATACAACACTGTATGTTAACTAACTGGAATTAAAATAAAAACTTTAAAAAAAGTGCAGAAAGGAAAAGAACTCTCAAAATTATATATCCAGCAAAGTTATCTTTTTAAAAAAAGATTTTATTTAGAGAGAGAGAGAGAGGGCGGGGGAGGCAGAGGGAAAGGGAGAGTCTTAAGCAGACTCTGCACTGACCGTGGAGCCTGACTTGGGGCTTGATCTCATAACCCTGAGATCATGACCTGAGCTGAAACCAAGAGTTGGATGCTTAACTGCCCAGGCCACCCCACAAGATTATCTTTTAAAAATAAAAGCATTTTCTGGTAAAGAAAAACTGTCAGAATTCATCACTGACATTCCCATACTGTAAGAAATGCTAAAGGAAGTTCTTAAGGCTGAAGGGAGCTGAAAATCATGTACAGGAAAGAATGAAGAACACCATAAATGGTAAGTATATGGGTAAATATAAAATACCTTTTACCTCTTAAAAATTATTTGAAAGATAATTGTTTTTTTTTTTTTTTTTTTTAGATTTTATTTATTTTGACAGAAGGAGAGAGACAGCAAGAGAGGGAAAACAAGCAGGGGGAGTGGGAGAAGGAGAAGCAGGCTTCCCATTGAGCAGGGAGCCCGATGCGGGGCTCGATCCCAGGACCCTGGGATCATGACCTGAGCCGAAGGCAGATGCTTAACAGTCTGAGCCACCCAGGCGCCCCTGAAAGATAATTGTTTTAAGCAAAAATCATAACACTATATTGTTTGGTTTATAATATATGTCAAATAAAATATATGACAACAAAAGATAAGAGAAGATTAAATGAGAGTATATTATGGTTGTGGCTGTGGAGGTATAATATTAATTCAAACTAGATTGAAATGGGGATGTATTGTATTCAGAGCAGCCACCAAAGACATAAATATCATTTATTTGGTTGATGAATTCTTAAAAGGAGAGTAAAGGAATAAAGAGCAGTTGGGGAAAATGGAAAACAAATGGCAAGATGGTAGATTCAAGCTATATCCATGATTAAGTGTAAATGAGCTTAACACTCCTATTAAAAGACAAACTGTGTTAAACTGGAGTTGTAAAAATAACAAGAGACACAGTTTGATCGAAAGTAAAAGATGGAAACATTAAAAGCTGTTCTGGCTATGTTAGCATTGACCATGTAGGCCTTAAGGCAAGGTGTGTATTAGACACAAAGAGACATTTCTTGGTAATAAAAGGTCAATTGGACAGCAAGAGGAATCTTAAGTTTTGATGAACCTAATAAAATAAGTTGAAAATATATAAAGCAAAACTAAAGGGGAAAATAGACAAATCCATAATTATATGTAGAGCTTTAACATACTCCTGATAGACTTATAGTAACTGGTAGAATAATCAGACAAAAAAATTAGAAAGGATAGAGGAGATTTGAACCATACTTGACCAACTTGACATATATAGGACACTACATCCAATAACTGTAGAACACACATTCTTCTAAAATGTTCATGAAACACTTACCAAAATGGATTTATATGTTGAGCCATAATGTAAATTCAACAAATTTCAAAGAATTGACATTATCTAGAGTATGTTCTCTGACAACAGTGGAACTAAACTAGAAATCAAGAACAACAAAATATTAAGCTACATATTTCTAAATTCGTGGATCAAAGAAGTTATCACAGTGGAAATCAGAAAGTACTTCAAACTAAACAATAATGAAAGTATGGCATATCAAAATTTGTGGTATAGTGCTTAAGGGAAATGCTTTAAATACATGCATTAGAAAAGAAAGGATGAAAGTCAATGATCAAAAGTTCCATCTCAAGTAACTGGAAAAACAGCAGATTCAAAGAAACTATAATGAAGGAATTGATGAAGATAACATAGATTAATGAAATAGAGAAATCAACAAAGATAATTTTTATTACTAAAATTGGTAACTCTCTAGCTTGATTGATCAAGGAAAAAAAAAACAGAAAAAGAAGTGATCCCAAAAAAGGGACATTACCGATTTTTAAAAGTAGTTATGGACATAATTATGGAATGCATTTGACGACTGTATGAAATTAGATTAAATGGGAAAATTCCTTGAAAAACACAGCTTTTAAACACCAGAAGAAATTAAAAATCTGGAATTATCTGTTACTACACTTGCGTTAGCCAAAAGGCCAAGAAGCAATGGAAAGTTATCTGTTAAATAGAATTTATTACTAAATTTTCCTGCAGAGAACAAGCCCAGAAAGCTTTTCTTTGAATTTTCCCAAACATTTAAGGAAGAAATGATACCAATCTTACACAGACTCTTTCAAAGTATAGGAGCAGTTTTATGAGGCCAACGTAACTCTAACACCAAACTGAAGGAGGATGTTATAAGAAAGAATTACAGGTCAATATTTGTCATGAGCATAGATGTAAAAATCCTGAATAAAACTAGCAAGTCAAACCCAGCAGTATATAAAAACCCTAATAATTATAACCAGTAGGTTTATTTTAGGAATATAGGATTTTTTTTGTATATTTGAAAATCAGTCCATGTGATTAAGCACAATAATCTGATTTTCCATTTTTGGAAACTAGAGAAAGAGAATCAGTAGAAGTCTAAAGCAAGCAAAAGAAAGGACCTAATAAAAAATGGAGCAGAAATCAATGAAATTGAAAACAATAGAGGAAATCAATGAAACCAAAATTGGTTCTTTGAAAATATCAAAAAAATTGACAAACCTCTGGCCAGATTAAAAAGAATGAGAGAAGACACAAATTAATACCGGAAATGGAAGAGGGATCATCACTACTGATCTCATGAACATTAAGAGGATAATAAAGGAATATTATGAGCTCCTCTATGTCCACAAATTTGATTACTTAGTTGAAATGGACCAGTTCTTCAAAAGACAAAAACTACTAACTCTTACACAAGGAGAAATAGATAAACTTAATGGACATATATCAGTTAAATACATTGAATCAATTATTAATAACCTTCCCAAACAGAAAGCACCAGACCCAGATGGTTACATTGGTGAATTCTGCAAACATTTAAGAAAGAAATGATACCAATTTTTTTTAAAGATTTTATTTATTTGAGAGAGAAAGAGCACGAGTAGGTGGAGGAGCAGAGGGAGAGGGACAAGCAGACTCATTGCTGATTGGGGAGCCCAATGCAGGGATCCCAGGATCCTGAGATCATGACCTGAGCTGAAGTCAGACACTTAACCAACTGAGCCACCTTGGTACCCTGAAATGATACCAATTCTTTATGTCATCCAGAAAATAGAAGCAGAAGACTTCCTAACTCATTCTGTGAAGATAGCATTACCCTCATACCCAAACCAGATAAAGACATTATAGAAAGGAAAAACTACAGAATATTATATCTTGTGAACATAGAAAGTCTTCAACAAAATATTAGCAAACCAAATTGAACAATCATAAAAAGAATTATACACCACAACCAAGTGGGATTTATTTCAGGTATGCAAGAATGCTTCATTCCAGAATTGAGGTAATCCATCACATCAGTTGTTTAAAGAAGAAAAAATTATATGGTCATTGGTAGATGCAGAAAAAGCATTTGACAAATACTAATGTCCATCATGACAGGAACTCTCATCAAACCAAGAATAGAGGGGAACTTCCTCAACCTGATCCAGAATATCTACAAAAAAAACAGGCTGGCTGGTTGGCTTAGTCAGTAGAGCATGGGACTCTTGATCTTGAGTTCATGAGTTTAAGCCCCATGTTAGGCATAGAACTTTACTACCTCACCCCAATGTTCATAGCAGCAATGTCTGCAGTAGCCAAACTGTGGAAAGAGCTGAGATACCCTTCAACAGATGAATGGATAAAGAAGATGTGGTCCATATATACAATGGAATATTACTCAGCCATCAGAAAGGATGAATACCCAACTTTTACATCGACATGGATGGGACTGGAGGAGATTATGCTAAGTGAAATAAGTCAAGCAGAGAAAGTCAGTTATCATATGGTTTCACTTATTTGTGGAACACAAGGAATAGCATGGAGGACATTAGGAGAAGGAAGGGAAAAATGAAGTGGGGGAAATGGGAGGGAGAGATGAACCATGAGAGGCTATGGGCTCTGAGAAACAAATTGAGGGTTTTAGAGGGGAGGGGGGTAGGGGGATGGGTTAGCCTGGTGAGGGGTATTAAGGAGGGGACGTACTGCATGGAGCACTGGGTGTTATATGAAAACAATGAATTGTGGATCACCACATCAAAAACTAATGATGTGTTGTGACTAACATAACATGATAAAATTTAAAAAAATAAAAAATATCTACAAAAAACGTTCAGCTAACACTATACTTAATGGTGAGAAACTCAATTCTTTTTTCCCCGAGATCAGAAATAAGAAAAGGATGGCCACTCTTACCATTCCTATTTATCATAGTACGGGACCAGAGTCCTAGCTAATGCAATTAAATAAGAAAAGGAAAGAAAAGGTATACATTAGGAAGGAAGAAATAAAATTGGTCTTGTTTGTAAATGAAATGATTGTGTATGGAGAAAAATCCCAAAGAAGTGACAAAACATTTCTATAACAAGCAATTACAGCAAATTCTTAGGATAAAGGTTAATATGTAAAAGGTCATTGCTTTCCTATATGCCATCAGTGAACAACCAAAAATTGAAGTGAAAAACAATACCATTTACATTAGCATAAAAAATGAAATACTTAGGTATAAATCTAGCATAATTTGTATAGAATCTATATGATGAAAACTCTAAAACTCCGATGAAAAAAATCAAAATCTAAATAAATGGAGAGATGATATATACTCCTGGATAGGATGACCTGTGTTGTTAAAATGTTCATTCTTCCCAGGTTGATCTGTAGAATCAAACATAATCCCAATCAAAATACCACCAGGTTATTTTGTGGATATCAACAAGCTCATTCTAAAGTTTATATGGAAAGTCAGAAGACTCAGAAAAGCCAGTACAATACTAAAGATCAAAACTGGAGGACTGACACTACTTGACTTAAATACTTATTGTTAAGGGTACAATAATCAAGACAGTATGTTGTGGGTGAAAGAATAAATAGATCAGTGGAACATAATAAAGACCCCAAAAATAGAGCCACACAAAGTCAACTTATCTTTGACAAAGGAGCAAAAACAATCTTAAAATATTTATTTATTTATTTATTTATTTGAGAGAGGGAGAACATGCATGAGCAGAGGGAGGGGCAGAGGGAGAGAGAATCTCAAGTAGACCCTGCTGAGTGCAGAGCCTGACGTGGGGCTTGATCCCATGACACTGAGATCATGACCCAAGCCGAAATTAAGAGTCGGATGCTTCACTGAGCCACCCAGGCACACCAGGAGAAAAAGCAATTTAATGGAGAAACTCTCTTTTTCAACAAATGGTGTTGGAACAATTGGACATCTATATGCAAAGGCAGAATGTAAACACAGACCTTACATCTTTCACAAAAATCAACTCAAAATGGATTATAGACCTGTATGGCAAATGCAAAACTGTAAAACTTCTGGAAGAAGCATAGGAGAAAAAATGTAGGTGGCCTTGGGTTTGGCAATGAATTTTTAAATACAGTACCAAAAGTATGATCCATCAATGAGAAAATTGGTAAGTTGAACTTTATTAAAATTAAAAACTTATCTGAGAAAGAGTGTTAAGAGAATGAAAAGACAAACCACAGACTTGGAGAAAATACTTGTCAAAGTCATATGTGATAAAGGACTGATGTCCAAAATACACAACTCTTAAAATCCAACAAGAAAACAAACCAATTAAAAATTGGGCAAAATAGGGGCACCTGGGTGACTCAGTGGGTTAAGCGTCTGCCTTTGGCTCAGGTCATGATCCCAGGGTGCTAGGATTGAGCCCCATGTCAGGCTCTCTGCTCAGTGGGGAGCCTGCTTCTCCCTCTGCCTGTCGCTCCCCCTGCTTGTACTCTCTCTCTCTCTGTCAAATAAATAAAATCTTTTTTTTTTTAAATGGGCAAAATATTTAGACAGGTACCTCACCAAAGAAGACATACACATGACAATGAGCATATGAAAGTTTGCTTAGTATCATGTCTTTAAGGAATTAAAAACTAAATAATGAGATATCACTCTACACCTATTTAGAATGGCTTAAATTTAAAAATCTAACAATACTAAATGTTGGCAAGATTCAGAACAACAGGAGCTCTCATTCATTGCTGGTGGAGATTCAAAATGGTACAGGCACTTTGCAAGACAGTTTGGCAGTTTCTTACAAAGCTATACATAAGGTTACATGATCTAGCAATTCTACTCCTAGGTATTTTTCCAACTGAGTAGAAAACATATCCACACAAAAACCTGCATACAAATGTTTATAGCAGAATTATTCATAATCAGGGGCGCCTGGGTGGCTCAGTCATTAAGCATGTGCCTTCAGCTCAGGTCATGATCTCAGGGTCCTGGGATTGAGCCCTGCATTGGGCTCCCTGCTCAGCGGGAGGCCTGCTTCTCCCTTTCCCACTCCCCCTGCTGTGTTCCCTCTCTTGCTGTCTCTCTCTGTCAAATAAATAAATAAAATCTTAAAAAAGAATTATTCATAATCACCCAAAACTGAAAGCAAATAAGATGGCTTTAAATAGATGAATGGATAAACTGGTACATCAGTTTCAGTATTATACAACAATAAAAAATAGTGATCTATTTTGACACTAAAAGACAAAGAAGAGCCTTAAATGCATATTGCTAAGTGAAGGATGCTAATCTGAACAGGCACATACTATATGATTCCAATTATGACATTCTGAAAAAGGCAAAACTGTGGAAATGTTAAAAAGACCAGTGGTTAACAGGGCTTCATATGAAGGAGGGAAGGGATGAACAGGTGAGGCAGGTGATTTTTAGGCTGGTGAACTATTCTGTATAATACTGTAATGGCGAATACATGTCATCATCCATCTGTCAAAACCCATGGAACTAATTGTACAATACAAAGAGTGAACCTTAACCTAAACTGTGGACTTTAGTTAATAATAATGTATCAGTATTTATCAATTGTAACAAATGTGCCACACTAATGCAAAATGTTAATAATAGGGGAAACTGTGTCAAGATCGGAGGTAATATATGGCAATTCCGTGTATTATCTGCTCTTTTAATAAATTCTTAAAAGAGATAAATGAATGTTAAAGTTGTTTAAATCATGCGTGGACAAAAACCTTTTACAGGGTATAACAAAGTAACTTTTAAAAGTCAAAAAGGTAGGGGAAAAACCCTATAGTAAATATCTAATCAGTGATTAAAAAGTGACAGTTTTTTCTCTGAAATGGCAATGAGAAAAAGCTGCCTTTCCTTAGCATTATTGGCCCTAGAGGAGATCATAGCCACTTCAATAAGGCAAGACAAAGAAAAGTATTGGAAAGGAAGAAAATCAAATGAATTGATTCTGTATGTAGAAAATCATTAGAACTGGGGCACCTGGGTGGCTCAGTAGGTTAAGCCTCTGCCTTAGGCTCAGGTCATTATCCCAGGGTTCTGGGATTGACCCTGTGTCAGGCTCCCTGCTCTGTGGAGAGCCTGCTTCTCACTCACCTTCTGCCTTTCCCTCCCCACCCCCACTCATGCTCGTGTGCACACTCTCTCTCTCTTTCTCTCTCTCTCTCTCGCTATCTCAAATAAATAAATTAATTATTTAAATCTTTAAAAAATCATTAGAATTTATTAATGAATTTGGAAATATTGCCGGATACAAGCTAAATATGTGGAAATTTATATACATATATGCGCATATATATATTAACAATTAGAAAATGACATTGAAGGGACACCTGACTAGTTCAGTTGGTAGAACATGTGACTCTTGATCTTGGGGTCATGAGTTCAAGCCCCACTTTGGGCATAGAGCTTACTTAAAAAAAACACACACACAGAAAATGACATTTTAAAATTCCATTTTAATAGTAACACATCAAATAACCAGTGAGGGGGAATCTAAAGATGAACAGAGTATCAATATGGAAAACTACAAAAATTACTATGAGAAAGACATCCTAAATAAATAATGAAATATATCATGTTTCTGGATTGGAAGACTTAATATTGTAAAGATTTCAGTTCTCCCCGAAGTTTCTATAACTGCAATGTAATCCCAGTAAAAATTTCATAAAGTTTTCTTGTGAAAATCGACATGTTGCTTCTAAAACGTAAGTGGAAATTCTAAGAACCAAGAATAGCCGAGGTAATCTTGAAGAAGAACAAAGTTGAAGGACTTAACGTTACCAGACCTCAAGACTTACAAAGCTTCATAATTAAAACAGTCTCATTGGCACAAAGGTGGAGAAACAGACCAGGGGAATAGAATACAAAGTCCAGAAGTACATCCACTCCTCTATACCCCTATATATATTTGTTGATAACCAAGTTGCCTTTGCAGTGCTTTCCTAATGAAGGGTGAAGTTATCACATTTGAGGTAGGAAGCAATTTCCAGGAAAAAAAAGATGCTTTGGAAAGGCCAGAACTCAATTTACCATGACTCTAACTCCTCTAGCTATCTCTGTTTCTATTGCCAGTGTCCCAGGCTCTGTCATTCAAGGCATTTATCTTATTCACTGAAACATGATTCAGGAATTTGGCTTAGGCTGCATTTGGCAGTTTGGAGTCCTATCATGCCTATTTAACTTGTGCAAATTCACCTACATTCATGGGGTGATGGGGAGAGGGAAAATAATGTAAACAGTAAAGTTAATCTACTTTTTCATTCAGTAACCATAAAATTTGGTAGGAAGCACGAGAGGAGTAATGTGAACTTCTGTTCCGGCTGTTGGTTCTCATGTGTGTCTGGATGTGTGAGCATTTTGCTTTAGTTAGTGTGATTCTAGCATTCAAAGATAGGTGTTTTCCATACAGCATGCTCACTAAGCACAATTACTTCATCTGCTGTTCAGTTGAAAAAATAGCATCTAGTCCAGTCCTGAGGGAAAAACAGCTGTGTTAAACTTTCTAAGGCTGTTGTGTAGTGGTCATAGGCTTGGGCTCTCAAGCCAGACTACCTGGGTTCAAATCCTAGCTCTCCTCTTACTATCTGTATGACCTGGGCAGGTTACTTAACCTTTCTTTTTTTTTTTTCTTTTCTTTTTTTTTTTTTTTTTTTTTTTTATTTTCAGATGTAGTGTTCAACAGTTCATCAGTTGTGTATGAAACCCAGTGCTCATCACATCATGTGCCCTCCTTAATGCCCATCACCCAGTGACCACTTAACTTTTGTGCTCCATTTCATTCTCCAAAAAAACAGAGCTAATAATAGCATCTCGTAACAGTGTCAAAACGATTAAATGACCAACACAAACTGTGGCTAGCACATAGTAAATACATAATCCAAGTTAGCTATCTTTATTAACATCAGTGCAATTGTTCTTACCAAGAGGTGATAGAATGTGGTCTCCAGGGTGGTACAGTCTTAAGGGATTCTCAAGGGAAACTTTAGCTAACTCCTTTTTCACCTAGGCTCGTACTTTAGAACCCGACCGCAGCATGAGATATTCTACCATATGCATTTCTCTATCTGGTCCTTGGTCTTTTAGGGAGCTAGTGATGAGTTGTGGCTCATTGTGGAATGGTCATATGGCACAGAACATGGATGTTTGAGGCAGAAAGGCCTGTGGGTGGGGCAAGATGTATTTCCACAGAGGCAATATAGGTGTTTGCAGACACCCTGAAATATGTTTAGCATATACTTTAGTGCATATTTTCAGCCACCAGCATTTTCCTATATACAAAGTTCCATTCAATCTTTTAAGGTCAGTGCAGCCCTTATGCTTCTGTCCTTTGCTTTTAACTAGAAAATGATTGGAGCCTATATTGTAGAATGGTATCTATAGCATCACTAGCCCCATGGTGCTGCTTGTGTATGCATTATTGTAGGGTATTGCTCTGGTGTTTTATGGATCTACTATCCTTCCCTGAGCCCATGGATTTTCAACTGACCACTGATTGTTATCTCTGGAGAATTTTGAAGAACTTGATAGGTGGCTGTTCGCCATCTTACCTTCTCCCGCTTCTACACAGAGATGGAAACTCATATTTATCTCCCAGGACTATAAGAATTGAGATCCTATTGTCCCTGACCTCATCCTCATTCACCTTTCTTCTTGCAGAAAAGCTACTCTTTGTTTGCAGCTGTTACTGCACAGCACTGAGACACACGCAGCTATTTCCCACTCTGCTGTCATCAGCAACTCATGTCCACCGCCCATGTTGGGACCTCACTCAGACCCCTGCCATGCTGACAGCTACTGCTTCCTCTAAGGGCACTACTGATGTCAACTAGGTTTTTGTTTATGACTCTGCTTTTCTTTTTCCCCATCTTTCCCATCTTCTGTGGTTCTTGGCTTTTGCTCAGGAAAAACTGGTCACTGTAGAACTTGCCAATGAATGGGCTCCATCTTTCTATCCTGTGAACAAATACATCAAAGCCAAATGGGTTTTATCACTGAGTCTTTCTTGGCTGTGTTATTTGAGGCTCAGGCATCTGAGCCTGTTTGGTACATCTATTACGAGAAGAGGAATTTGTATTGTAATATGTAAGGGACATGAGAATTAGAAGGATTTAGATCTCCCCAGGCTTAGTGTCTAGGAGATTAGAGAGTTGGTTTTTGAATAGGACAAGTTATGATCTACTGTCCCATGTCCATGTCATAGAACAAGGGACATAAAAGTTTAATGGGTTCTGTTTTAAGGGGATTTGTGTAGTGAGTCTCAAACAGCTTTGGAACATGTGAGCCTTTGATATTTCACAGTAGTGATGTAGAATTATAGTGAGCTTGTGTATTGCAAATTGAGGAATCTTGAAAAAACTTATGATATATCCAGATGGCGCATTAGATTTTATCTTTCAAGTTGTAAATATTCTAAAATGTTAATACCATCTCATTTTTTTGTTTTTCCCCTTTCTTCCTAGAATATTTTCCTTCTTGGATATAGTAACTTTGTGCCGATGTGCACAGATTTCCAAGGTAGAGTATTAACCAGATTTTTATCAGTCAATAAATATTGAGTTTTATTAGAATGAGAACGAGTTTTAGTTTTAGTTCAAGCAAGAAGTTAACTTTTTTTAATTTAATTTTTTTAAGAAAGCATGCATGCGCGTGCGTGTGCAAGTGGGGGGAGGGGCAACGGGAGAGGGAGAGGGTGAGACCCTTAAGCAGGCTCCATACCTAGCGCAGAGCCAACTCGGGGCTCAATCCCAGGATCCCAAGATCATGACCTGAGCCAAGATCAAGAGTTGGATGCTTAGCCAACTGAGCCACCCAAGCGCCCCAAGCAGTTAACTTTAAATGTCATCTTTTATATTTAATATAACATGGTGTTATCATAATTCCATATTTGATTATCCACTTAATGTATATCAAGAATAAAAGTTTGGAAATACAAAGGTTGAATCAGGACTTCCATTAACAGTCTCACTTAGTGTATCTCTTTCACCCCATCTCTCCTCCTCTACCTCCCACCCCCTAGGCCTGGAACATCCTAGCCCTGGATGGAAGCAACTGGCAAAGAATAGACCTTTTTAACTTTCAAACAGATGTAGAGGTAAGTTAGCTTTATTTTAGATAAAAGACTTTTTTTTCTTTTAAAGATTTTATGTATTTATTTGACAGAGAGAGATACAGCGAGAGAGGGAACACAAGTGGAGGGCGGTGGGAGAGGGAGAAGCAGGCTCCCCGCTGAGCAGGCAGCCTGACGTGGGGCTCGATCCCAGGACCCCGGGATCATGACCTGAGCTGAAGGCAGACGCTTAAACCAACTGAGCCACCCAGGTACCCCTAGATAAAAGACTATTTAAAAAGATAAGTAAACTGGTCACTCTTTCCTGCCCTTTTCTTTTGCTGCATTTAGATTTAATATTAAGATGTCAAGGTGTAATAAAGAAGAAAAAAAGATATCTATGTACATCAAGACCAAAATTCTGCTTGTGTTTTGCTTTGGCTCTGTATCAATAGCAAACTACTTTTCCTTCTTGTTCATGTCTATAACCTTGGTATTACCACTCAGCTTTTTAAAGCCTTATACTTGCATTATTAACACCCAGTTCAGTGCTTTAATCTTAGGAGACTCCTGACAAATATTTATTGATCTGAAAGATCCACTGAGAATTCTAATTCAGCATCTAGAATGGAGAAATGGCAGAAACACGGGTTCAGGAGTGAAGCTGGAGACCTGAGATATCACTGCAGCTCAGCCACTTAAGCCATATAATCTCTCAATGCTTCAGTTTTATTATCTATAAAATAAAGAAGCAAAATAATCCTTAAAACCTTTTATAATTCTAGGATTCCCATGTATTTATCTGGAAATATGTGAATATCCCCATGTAAGAGTGGTAAGCCTGACCAAATGAGAAAAGTTTATTTTTCTTAATTTTTTTTTTTTTAAGATTTTTATTTATTTGACAGAGACACAGCGAGAGAGGGAACACAAGCAGGGGGAGTGGGAGAGGGAGAAGCAGGCTTCCCGCCAAGCAGGGAACCCAATGCGGGGCTCGATCCCAGGACCCTGGGATCACGAACTGAGCCGAAGGCAGACGCTTAACAACTGAGCCACCCAGGTGCCCCGAGAAAAGTTTATTTTAAAACAACTTTTAGATTAAATACAATTTATAACCAAAAAGAAAGACGGAACTAATATTCACTGCACATAATAATTATCTAGACTACTCTTTTAAGGATGTGGAGATTCTGAAGTTTATCTACGCAATGTTGGGAAAACCTTATTCATTTCTAGTTTAGCCAATTCAGTTGTAGTCATGGAGTTGTATTTTAATTCAGTTCCTCATACAGCATTTTCATCAAGTGTTTTTGACAAAGTGTATGTTTTGTGCCTTTTTTAATGGATAAGGAAATAATCATGCTTAACAGTGAGATGAGCCCACACAGTTTCCTATGAGTTACTGAACCTGGTGTTCTCTAGAAGAGCTAGCAATCAGTTGTGGCGGCCCTTCCCCTACTTCTCTAGGTTACCAGCTGGAGAGACTCTGATCCCATCCCAGACCGGTGGAGCAGAGCACCTGCAGCAAGTGGGGCCGAGCACAGGGTTTTCCACTGTGGGTTTCCTTGCATGTTGTGGTGTTCTGAGTTTGGAAGGGTCGGGGACCTCAGGGCTTCATGCCCAGCCTGGAAAGATAAGCTCTCAGTTGCTGTTTTGGACTGTGGTCCCTGGATTAGGAGTTCTTTAATGCCCTTTCCAGACTTAATAGCAGTGATTGTAGCAATGTCCACCCAAACATGCTGACATGTGATTCCTCTTCAAACTGATAATCTCTAGATCTTTGTTCATTGTGTTTACTTAGTGATGTTGAGAAGCACATTAAATTCCAAAAATTGTAGTCATTTCTGCTCACCAAAGGAGAGTCATTGTTTTTTAAAATTTTTGCAAATTATTTTTCTTTTTTTGTGGCTCTTATTGTCCCCTCAGTTTTCTTTGATGATTTTTCCAAACTATACAACTTTTTGAAAGGCATATTTAAAACTTTTAGATTCAGATTTTTAAAAATACTGTTTCAAGTAAATAGTACTACCTCGTGCATTATTTGATTTCAGAATTTTAGCTGACGGCTGACCGCTGCTATATAAACACATTGTAGAAATTTTTAAGAGTACTTCCACTAAAGGAAAGACTAGTTTATGGGTCACCAGTTATGTAAAGAATTACATGTGAAAACTTTTTTCTTTTTTTTTTTTTTTTTAAGATTTTATTTATTTATTTGAGAGAGAGTGAGAGCAAGAGAGAGAGAGCACGAGGGGGGTGAAGGGCAGAGGGAGAAGCAGACTCCTTGTGGATCAGGGAGCCCGATGCGGGACTCGATTCCAGGACCCTGGGATCATGACCTGAGCCAAAGGCAGATGCTTAACCGACTGAGCCCCCCAGGTGCCCCTACATGTGAAAACTTAAAATAGCTGGCACCATATTAGTATTAGTCTAGTTTAATACTATTTGGTTGCCCTTTTGGGGCTAACAATCCAGATTGGATTATGAACCAAGTGTTGGAGCCCCCTGTGTTGTCTAAAAAGGACCCATTGGATACTCACCCTGGGAAGCATTCCATGGATAAACTGATCATCTCAAGTTATTTCTTTGGGATGAAAATGATTTATGGATATGTTGAGAGAGGAGAGAATGTACCAAGGTTCAGGATTAATATACTAACAGTATTTACTATGTGCCTGGTACTATTTAAGTAACTTACATATATTCATTTAATCTTCTCAAAAACACCATATTGAAGAAACTGAGGCACAAAAAGTTTGAGTAACTTACCTGAGGTCATTCATCTAGTAAGAGGAGACAGTAGGTACCCTGAACACGATGGGTTATGTGACTGTTGTGTTTCAGAGAAAAGGTAAAATAAAGTAACCAGATGACAAGAGTACATTGTGCCTTTCCGTGAGCATCACTCTTTCCTGAGTAAGTGTTGTTACCCTGATGTTTAGGCATTCTCCATGCCTTTAAAAGTTGAGCATTTTTGTCAATGTCTTCATAGTTCATAAAGATTCCTCCAGGCCAAGAATAAGAAATAACCAAGTAGCATGTTAATCTAAAAGTTAAAACTCCAAAGGTCTCTCCATTTAGGCCTTATTTTTCTCTAAAGCCTTTCATTCCAAAATCCACACCTACAACATACTATCTAAGTGGATAATATACAGTCATTGACTTGAATTTTGCATTTGGAAACAATTTGCTAATTTTTTCTCTTAGAAACAGTAGAACAGTTTTCTCTTGGAAACAGTGGAACAGAAAATTCTGAATGTAATTTTTTTAATCTGAGTACAAAAACTTTTACTCCAAAGAAAGGAAGAATAGAAAGCTTATATCAATGTGACTAACTTGAAATGGAGAAAAATACCTTGTGTACTCTATTTGGAGACATTGATATGGAGGGGTTTTCACTGTTTTATTCTGCACTTGGACTTCCAAGTCATAATATTTTTTTCCCTCTAGTGACAGAGATTTATTAACTTAGGGAGTACTCAAGAAAGCATAAATAAAGCTATTAGCAATATCAGAGTGTAGATTTTCATCTTAAGATGTTAGCCAGGTAACAGTACGTGTGAGCCCTGCTCCTGTGAACCTGTTGTTTGATGTGTCCTAGTGAATTCTTAGTGCTCACAGTTCAGTGTCAAGGGTGTTATTTTATGAAGTGAGGATAATAGCATTTTTTTTTAAAGACCCAAATGGCTTCCTTTCAGTACTTCCTCCCTTGTGGAGGCAGTGGTTGTGCAGCCTTTAGAATCAAATAAATCTCTTAGAACCCTAACTCTACTCCTCACTAAAGTGTAACCTTGGCAATTTAACCATTTAATTTCTTTATTTGCAAAATGAAGGTATGAATCCAGTCTGTTAATAGTCAGGATTCTCCAGAGAAACAATAGGGTATGTATGTATACAAATATATGGGTTTATTATAAGGAATTGGGTAATGTGATTATGGAGACGGAGAAGTCCTAAGATGCTGGAGACCCAGGAGAGCTGATATGTAGTTCCAGTCTAACCTGTGAACCAGCAGAGCCCATGGGGTAAATTCCAGTCTGAAAGCTGACAGGGTCCAGACCTAAGATGAGCTGATGTTTTTCAGCCCCAGTCCAAAGGCTGGAAAGGACCAGTGTCTCAGCTCAAGCAGTCATGCAGGGAGAGTTCCCTCTTACTCAGCTTTTTTCATTCTATTCAGGTCTTCAATTGATTGGATGAGGCCCTCCCACTGCTACTTTACTCTCTCCACTGATTCAAATGGTAATCTTATCCAAAAATACCCTCACAGACTCATACAGAATACTGTTGGGCCAAATGTTTGCACACCCTGTGGCCCAGTCAAGTTGACACATAAGATTAATTGTCAAAAGTCACCCCTTGTCAACTTGGCACCCATATGCATCACCTTAAGTCATACTTAATCTCCAAATAAAAACAATGACAAGGTCGTAATTCGACCTAATGTGATAACAAGTATACAGTGCACAACCAAAACCACACTAACTCCTTCCTCAAAAGAAGAGATAAAGTCCTTGAGTGGTGTTCACTTTTCTTGATATCCTGTATCTTAAATACTATGATATAGAATTAACAATACTTAAATACCATGATACGGTGTCAGCACATCTTATTTTACATAAGGGAACAGAAGAGGAAAGAAAACAAATATATTGGCTTTACCCACACACATACTCTAACAAAATAAGGAGAGACATTCATGACAATTACAGTTTTCATTTCTGTAATTGGTTGCATGGTGGTAGTTGATATTTTTAACTACCTTCTACTACCCATTCTGTGTTCCCTTTATCTTCAGCAAGCACCTCAGCTGGTCATGGTTCTTTACCTGGTAGAGTAACCCAAATCGTTATTCCTGAAGTGTATGGGCCATTGGAAGTCGTGCCTGGATTGACTTGTAGTTTTCCATTGACTTAATCACAGGGCATGGTAATGTTAAGAGAGATGACCTGAGAGATTTGTATTCCAGACATACTCTTCATTGTCTCCATTGTGGAGTAGTAGACCATGAGGTTGTTGTGAATAGTAAATGAGCCATAATAAGTACAAGAAAGTGTTAAAATCGTGCCTGAAAAAGTGAAAGTGCTTAATCACTGTTCATTTTTTTCCCTTTAATGAATCTGCCGGTATCTAGCCCAAGTTCCTATTTCAAAGCAAATGTGTTTCAATAGGGGATTGCTAAGGAGGATGAGGGGGAGCTTTTATGATACATTTTGAAACTTTAGAGTGGTAATGTTTAGCTAAAATAGAATTTTTTTTTTTTTTTTTTTTTTTGGAGCAGTGTCGTTTGAGAGTGCCGCTCAGCAGCCAGTGTTCCCACAGCTGACCTCAAAGAGCCTTGTAATTGGCGAGGTAGCTCTGAGCCCTGGGTACGGGAGGCCTACCTCCAGGGCTAAAACTTCCAAAATATAGTGCACTAATTTTTTTTTGAATACTTAATGCTTTAATTGAAAACATTTTTCAGTGCTTGCAGCTCCTTTAGGAACAGAGTGGGGTGTTGGAGGAATGCTCCAAAATAACTTCTTTTACACCTGGAAAAATATATTCAGTTTCTAAAATTTCAGGTTATTATGCTGTTAGATAAGCAGCATGAAAAAATGAGATTTTTTTCTGACTTTTTGACTCAAGGGTCGAGTGGTGGAAAATATCTCAAAGCGATGTGGTGGATTCCTGAGAAAGCTCAGCTTGCGAGGCTGCATTGGTGTTGGGGATTCCTCCTTGAAGTAAGTTGAATCCACAGTGACTCACTCTGTAATGGCAGCTTATAGCTGACTTGTCATCGGCAAAAATAAACCAAGCATATTATGTGCTTTTTTTCTGTTAAATTCTTTCTGTGGTAATTTGCGTAGAGAACTAAAAGAACCGTGACTTGGGAGTCAGCAGGCCCGGGTCTGGGATATGTCTTTCGGACAAATTATTTCACCTCTCCGAGTGTCCGCTCTCTCTTCTACAAAGAGAAGGCAGCTGTAGTTCCTGCGTGAGAATGTCATGAGTATCACATGAAGCAACATGTATGAAGTGCCTGGTGCATAATAATAGTTGACTCTGCTGTTCCCTTCTTCATTTGCTGATCTTCCTAGTTTCATTCTCATAAGAGTGACTACCTTTTTTGTATATTATACTACTTAACAAAATAATTCTTCCAAAAACTTCCTTAGCACACCTGGGATTTTGCTTACTCATGATGGGATGTAATTATCTAATTGTATCCTATCCAAACAAATGCTTGCCCACCTCTTATTGGCTAGCCATTATTTATTGGAAATGTTATCAATCCACTGTAAGGACACGTGCTTTTCTGGAGACAAGACATAATTAAACCTTTATGTTCTTATCCTTATGGCCTCTACTATTGTTTGAGGTTGGCTAAATTAGAACACACGCTGCCCCCTAGAACCTTGGGATAGACTTTGTCTCTTGCAGACCTAAGCATCACTACCATGTATATCAATTGCAGTTGCCAGTAAGAATGTGCAGTACATAGTGATTATAGATAGTGGAGTTGGTAATTGAAACATCTGTACCATTGCTTAGAAAATTGATTCATAACGTATTTTAAGGATCAAAACACTGCCTATAAATGTTATGGAACAAAATTTTTTTTTTTTTTAATCAAGAAATTCAGATCATCAGACCAAATTTTCTGGTACTTTAAAAGCTTTGTAAACTGATGGAATAGATTGATTCTATTTTAATACAAAGCTTAAATGTACCAAATAGGTCCTAAGATAATTTATAAAAGAGAACATAAGTTTAATAGTGGTTCCATTAAACTAAAATAAATGTGAAGATGTGGATTGTCAATGAGGAATATCAAAGAAATATATTCTCATTTCACTTAGCATAATACCTCCGGTTCCATCCATGTCAGTGTAAATGGTAGGTATTCATCCTTTCTGGTGGCCGAGTAATATTCCATTGTATATATAAACCACATCTTCTTTATGTTGGCTAATTGAATTAAAAATATATATATATTCTTATCTTGGCAGTTGGAATAAAGCCATATATACTAGCAAAACTATCCTGAGAGGCTAAGAATGTTAGTGGTGCACCATAATTTTTATAGTAGAAATCTATATTAATATCTTGTACTTTTTTTTTTTTTTTTAGTGAGAGGATGCACATGCAAGAGAGCCGGGGGTGGGGGGGCAGAGGGAGAGGGAGGGAGAGAGAATCTTAGGCAGGCTCCACCCTCAGCAGTGCAGAGCCCCATGCGGGGCCCAATCTCACAACCCTGAGATCATGACCTGAACAGAAGGCAGATGCTTAACCGACTGAGTCACCCAGGCGCCCCATTATCTTATACATTTTTGGTGTGTGAGACCAGATTACTGTGAGAAATAATGATAAGCATAATTCCAGAATACAACTCAGACAGAATTTTGTTATGCCTCCAGTTTTTTATCATAATCACCTGAAGCCAGCCTTGGCCTCTACTCTGTCCCACGTGTGTATTGTTGTTGTTTTAGATGGAGGGAGGCTATTCATTTGCAAATGTTTATTGAGCCCTACTCCACCAGGCACTGATCTAGGGACTGGAAATACAGCAGTAATCAGAATAGATTAAAATTCCAATACTAATGGATCTTACATGTATATTCTCTGTAACTCCTGCTGCATCATAATATATGAAGTCCTATGGATTTTTAACAGTTTTATTGAGATATAATTGAGATACAATAAACTGTATGTATTTAAAGTATACAATTTGATAATTTTTGAAATATGTATTATACCCATAAAACCAACACTATAATCAAGATAATGAACATACACATGTAAAAGTTTCCTCATGTGCCTTTATAATCCCTCCCTTCTTCCTTCCCTGTCTCTGTCCCATTGCTAAGCAACCACTGATCTAGGTTAGTTTAAATTTTTAACAATTTTTTGTAATTATACAGCATATAGTCGTTTTTTTCCTGGCATCTTTCACTCAACATAATTGTTTTGGGATCCATCCATGTTGTTGTGTGTATCAATAGTTCATTCTTTTTTAATGCTGAATAGTAGTCCATTGTATGGATATACTACAGTTTATTCATTTCTCATTTGGATTCTTTCCAGTTTGCAGCCATTACATATAAAGCTGCTATGAACATTTGTGTACAAGGTTTTGTGTATCATATGTTTTCATTTCTCTGGAGTAAATACCTAGGAGTGGAATGGCTAGATCATTTGGTAGGTGCGTGTTTAACTTTTTAAAAACTTTCAAACTCTTTCCCCAAAGGATTATACCATTTTATATTCCCACTAGAAGTGTATGGTACTTCCAGCTCCTTCACATCCTTGTCAACACTTGGTAGGTTTTATTTAAAATATTTATTTATTTGACAGAGAGAGAGAGCAAGAGAGGGGACACAAGCAGGGGGAGTGGGAGAGGGAGAAGCAGGCTTCCCGCTGAGCAGGGAGCCCTATGCGGGGCTCGATCCCAGGACCCCGGGATCATGACCTGAGCCGAAGGCAGATGTTTAACAACTGAGCCACCCAGGCGCCCCAATTTTAGCTTTTCTAATAGATGTGTGTAGTAGTATCTCATTGAGGTTTTAATTTGTATTTCTAATGACTAATGCCGTTGAGCATCATTTTATGTACTTTTCCTATACACATATTTTCTTTGCTGAAATATCTGTTCAAATATGGGGGTTTTGCCCTTTTTTAAAAATTAGATTTTTTTTGTCTTATCTTTGAGTTTTGAGAGTTATATTCTGCATACAAGTCCTTGATGAGATTTGTGTTTTGTAAATCTTTTCTCCCAGTCTGTGGCTTATCCTTTTATTCTCTTAACTGTCTTTTGAAGAGTTTTTCATTTTAATGAAATTGAACGTACCAGTTTTTTTGAATGAATCACGCTTTTGGTGAATCATACTTTTGGTGATATACGAGGTCTTTGCCTAACCCAAGGTCATAAAGATTTTCCCCTGAAGTACTGATTTAGTAGGATTTCACAAATTCTAATTCTGTGTTTACATTTTTGTTCCATTAAAAATGTATTCTCTTTCCCTTTTGATTTCTTCCTGGACCCATGGGTTATTTAGAAGCATGTTATTTAGTTTATAAATATTTGGGCATTTTCCAGGTTTTTTGTTGTTGTTGTTATTGATTACTAATTTAATTCCATTGTGATCAGTGAATATACTTTATATGACTTGAATCCTTTTAATTTTATTAAAACTTGTTTTGTAGCCAAGAATATGGTCTGTCATGGTAAATGTTCATGTGCACTTGAAAAGAATATGTACTCGGGCGCCTGGGTGGCTCAGTTGGTTAAGTGACTGCCTTCGGCTCAGGTCATGATCCTGGAGTCCCTGGATCGAGTCCCGCATCGGGCTTCCTGCTTGGCAGGGAGTCTGCTTCTCCCTCTGACCCTCCCCTCTCTCATGTGCTCTCTCTCAAATAAATAAATAAAATCTTTAAAAAAAAAAAAAGAAAAGAATATGTACTCTACTGTTGTTGGGCGGAGTATTATATAAATATCAATTAAAGTTGAATTAAGACTGTTGATCAAGTCTTTTATATCTTCACTGATTTTCTGACTTCTTGTTTGATCAAATATTGACAGAGTTATACTGAAATCTCTGCCTGTAATTTCAGATTTGTTTCTCCTCAGGTTATTTCTTCATGTATTTTGAAGTTCTGTTATTAGATATATAAACTTGTAGGGTTGCTGCACCTTTATGATGAATTGACCAGTTTTTCATCATCACATGGCCTTCTTTTATCTCTGGTAATATTCTTTGCTGTGAGGTCTACTTTGATATTATATAGACATGCCAGCTTTCTTTTTTTGGCATATGATTTTCGATTCTTTTAGTTTTCACCGATTTGTGTCTTTATATGTAAAGTTGTTTTATTGTAGGAAATATATGGTTGGATGTTGCTTTTTTGATCCATTATTACAGTTTCTGCTTTTTGATTTTTGTATTTAGATCATTTACATTTTGTGTGAGAATTGATCTGTTATGGTTAGTTTTAAATTTACTCTCTTGCTGTTTTCTATTTGTCCCAGACATATTTTCTTCCCCTTTCCTCTTTTTCTGCCTTCTTTTGTATTGAGAATTTTTTTATGATTCCATTTTATATATCCCTTTTAGGATTAGAGCTGTAAGTTATTATTTTATAATTTTAATGGTTGCCTTAGAGTTTTTGTAATGTAATGTACATCTTTAACTTGTTATAGTCTACCTTCAAATTGTATTACAGATCACTTCCATTTTTCCTCACTCAGCCTTTATGCTATTATTGTTACACATTTTAATTCTACATATAGTACAAACTACTCCACACTAGATTGTTAGTATTTTTTAATAGTCAATTATTTTTTAAGAGATTTAAATAACTAAAAAAGTGAATATATGTACCCAAGTGGTTACTGTTTCCAGTATTCTTCATTCCTTTGTGTAGTGTCACTCTTTTTTCTACCTATAGAATGGTCCTTAGCATTTCTTGTACTGCAGATCTGATTAATTCTTTCAGCTCTTCTGTGTCTGCAAAAAAAAAAAAAAAAAGTTATTTTTCCTTAATTTTTGAAAAAATATTTTTGCTCAGTATACAATTTTGTTGACAGTTGTTTCAGTATTTTAAAGATGCTTCTCCTCTGTTTTCTTGCTTTTTTTTGTTACCAGTGAGAAATCTGTCAACCTTATTTTTCTTTCTCTGTACATAGTGTGTCTTTTTCTCTGGCTGCTTTTAAGATTTTTCTGTCATTGGTTTTGACCAATTTGGTTATGATATGCCTTGATGTATTTTTCTTCATATTTCTCATGCTTGGAATTCTTTGAGTTTTTTGGATTTGTAGGTTTATAGTTTTCATAAACTTTGGAAAAATTTTGGCCATTGCTTCTTCAGATATTCTACCCCATCCCAACCCCTGCCCAATCTCCTGTCCCTTGGGGACTCCCAGTCACATGTATATTAGATTGCTTGAATCTGTCCCACAGCTCATTTATGCTCTGTTCTTTTTTTTTTTTTTTTCTTATTTTCTTTCCATGTTTCATTTTGGATAGTTTCTATTGCTATGTCTTCAAGTTCACCAATCTCTTCTTGATAAAATGTCTAATCTGCTGTTAGTCCCATCCAGAAAATTTTTATCTTAGCCATTTTCCAAAAGTTTAATTTGGGTCTTTAAAAATAACTCTAATGTCTCTACATAACACATTTAATAAACAAAACATGTTTAATCTTTATGTAGCTCCATAGGACTATATTCTACAGAACACAGTTATAATAACTTTTAATGTCTTAGTCTACTATTTCTACTATATTTGTAACAGTTTTGGGTCAGCTTTGATTGATTTTTCTCCTCATAATGGATATATTTTCCTTCTTTGAATACATGCCAATTTTTTGCTCAATGCCAGACATTGTGAATTTTATTTTGGATGCAGAATATTTTTGTATTCCTATAAATATCCTTGAGTTTTATTCTGGACACAGTTATTTGGACATAATTCCTTTCAAATCTTTTTCTTTTTTTAATTTGTTAAGTTGGACCAAAGCCATGTTTAGTTGAGCACTAATTGTACACCTGAAGCAAAGTACTTCTCAGTGCTCTACCCAGTGCCCCACAAATTGAGACGTTTTTCACTATTGGTTTGTGGAATGGGCACTTTCCTGGCTCTGGGTGAGCTCTGGCTATTGTTCCTTCTAATGCTTTTTGATGATTCTTTCCCTGGCTTTGGGTAGTTTCCCTATATGCATGCTGATTAGTACTCTACTGAATTCTTGAGGGGAACCCTCTGAAGTTCTCTGTGCCCCTGTACTCTTCTCTGATAACTCTAATGACCTTGGTCAGATTTTGGCTTCATATCTTCAACTCGGGGATTCCACCAGCCTCCAGGTCAGTTCCATTACACCATACCAGTGCAGAAGGAGCAGATAAGAGTGACATGGTTTGAGGCCAGGTTTTGGAGACATTTGGTTACTGTATGGAAGAATCAGGACTCAACACTGTAAATACGTTGAAGCTGTATTTCAGGAAAATGTAGGTGACCCAAGCTAGTCCTTGCTGAATATGTTAAGGAATAAGTGGTGAGTAAGGGATGTTTAATTTTCCACTTTTGGCCTTTCTGCCAACCCACAAATCATAGAGGAAGTTGCCCTTCATGACTCAGTATCCTCACCAGTAAGTGAATGGTTCTTCATACTGATCAACTACTGACCCTATCGATGGCCAAAGATAGTTTCTTCAGAAAGACTCTTGAATAACCAAATGACCATATGGCACAATACAAGAAAGATTCAATCCCCTTGCTTCCAACTGATTTTTCTATAGAGAGGAAGGAACAAGGAGCCAGACCTCCATTCTCAGATATTCACCAAGGTGTGGGTTGAAGGAGAATTATGATGGATACGTCATCACTCTTAGGCTTTGCTTCTCCAAGTGTAGTTCCCAGAGTAGCAGCAGCGGCATCACTTAGGAATTTCTTAGAAATGCAGACCATCAAGCAGTTTGTCAAGCTATGCCATTAGAATCTGCACTGTGACAAGAACCCCAGCTGTTTCATGTGCATATTAAAGTTTGAGGAGCACCAGTACCTATAGTCAACAATAATATATTGTACACTTAAAATTTGTTGAGAGTAAGTCTCATGTTAAGTGTTCTTTCCACAGTAAAATAAAATGTAAAAGTTTGAGGAGCACTGTTTTAAATGTGAACAGTGACACGTGCCCTCTAGTGGCTGACCAGGGAGTTTTAAAATGTTTTCTCTTTTTAGGACCTTTGCACAGAACTGCCGAAACATTGAACATTTAAACCTCAATGGGTGCACCAAAATCACTGACAGGTAGGGAATGAGAATGAGTTTGGTGACTGATTGACCATGGGGAGAGTGAGGGGAGAGAAACATGGTTGAAAATATCTTTAGTGTGTCTGCTCTTTTCCAGCACGTGTTATAGCCTTAGCAGATTCTGTTCCAAGCTGAAACATCTGGATCTGACCTCCTGTGTGTCCATTACAAACAGCTCCTTAAAGGGGATCAGGTGAGAGTACCTGTTGTCAGAAGAAACACCTAAACCTATGAGCATCCTGGTGTGTCTAAAACCTTTCTAATGGGGCGCCTGGGTGGCTCAGTTGGTTAAGCGACTGCTTTCGGCTCAGGTCATGATCCTGGAGTCGCTGGATCGAGTCCCGCATCAGGCTCCCTGCTCGGCAGGGAGCCTGCTTCTCCCTCTGACCCTCCCCCCTCTCATGTGCTCTCTCTCTCTCATTCTCTCTGTCTCAAATAAATAAATAAAATCTTTAAAAAAAAATAAAAATAAAAATAAAACCTTTCTAATGATCCCATTGGAACAAGAAATTGGTGCCTCAGGTCACAGAGGTTTTCTCTCCCCTTAATTGTTTGTGATTTACTAAACTCAGATTTGGTAATGAACTATCTATAGGATGGATTGCACATGTGTGGTCTTGTTTCTTGCTCTCTCAGTGAGGGCTGCCGAAACCTGGAGTACCTGAACCTCTCTTGGTGTGACCAGATCACAAAGGACGGCATTGAGGCACTGGTGCGAGGCTGTCGAGGCCTGAAAGCCCTGCTCCTGAGGGGCTGCACACAGGTACTGAGGGGCTGCTTGAGGTGTGTCTCTCTAACATGAGTTGTGAGCACTTCATTAGAGAACGTGCTGTTGTGTTTTTCTTAGTTCTCCACTATTCCCTCACCTGGTTCCATCCCTCTCTTGTTTTCTTTGTCCACTCAGTTAGAAGATGAAGCTCTGAAACACATTCAGAATTACTGCCATGAGCTTGTGAGCCTCAACTTACAGTCCTGCTCAGTAAGTAACGTGTTTTCCTGGGAGCACCCTCCTGTCCCACATTCCCTGAGTCTCCTGTGGTCCCCATTTTGAAGCCCCCAGCAGGAGGGATGGTCGCCACACCCTTTTTTCTTATTCTGCGTCCTCCTACGATCTGTCGGTTTGCCACAAGATGAAAGGATAACAGTCTAAACAAAGTGGCCAATACAAAGCCACTCACATTTCCTTCTAAAAATAATATAGATTGACGTCTTGGTTTATTTTAAGATATCAGGAATGCTGTAAACTAGTCACTAACCTGAAAAAATTCATGTAAGGTCTCATTTTTTTTTTTTTTTTTTTTTTTAACTTATGAACTGGGGATAATGACACCGCTCACGTCTCAGTGGATAAAATGAAATGATAGATGTGAAAATGCTTTGAAAAATAAAGGATGCATGCAGGAGCAAGGTGTAATTTTCATCGTGGCATTAGCATGTGAAAAATTCTGTCCTCACTGCCATTGTCAGTATTGATCCTTAAAGAGAATGCTTGCTATATCCTCCTGGGTTTCTCAAGGGGAACATAAATTTTGAGAAATATAAGAGAAATCCTTGCAGTTGGTATTCAGTGAATGAGTCATATGTCTTTAGAATCCTTGATGGTGGGAGTTAGAACAGAAACTGTCTTCTGGACAGTTTCTGTCTTTCTGGAATTTCTTCTGACTTATGGGCACTGCTCAATATTAGGATCTTGCAGTGTGTGTAGGAGAGCACTGGCAGACGACTTCAAGTAGAATATAAATGTGCAAGCCAGGGGCACCTGGGTCTCTCAGTTGGTTGAGCGTCTGACTCTTGGTTTTGGCTCAGGTCCTGATGTCATGGGTCGTGATCTTATGGGTTGTGGGATTGGGCCCCCTGCAGGTCTGCTTGAAGCTTCTTTCCCTCTCCCACCCTCCCTCTCCCTCCCGGCACTGTCTCTCTCTCCGTCTTTAAAATGGATAAATCTTAAAATAAAAAAAAAAAAATGCAAGTCATTTATCAGTAATTTAATTAATCTGTAGAAATTCAACCAAAAATTATGATGTCACTTAACCAGGCAAGTCTTGTGAGCTCTTTATTTAATCTGATGTTTAACACAAGTTTATGAATTTTTCCTGGAAAAAAAAATCAAATGAACTCTGCGGAAGGGGATGAAATTTTTGAATTTCACTCTTGGCGGGGCACCTGGGTGGCTCAGTCAGTTGAGCATCTGACTCTTGATTTCAGCTCAGGTCATGATCTCTGGGTCCTGGGATCGAGCCCTGTGTCAGGCTCTGTGCTCAGCAGGGAGTCTGTTTGAGGATTCTCTCCCTCTATGTCTTCTCTGCACCTCTGCCTGCTTGCACACACGCTCTCTAAATAAATAAATAAATAAATAAATAAATATTTTTAAAAAATTTCATTCTCTGTTAGTAATGCTAGAATAGTTTAAAGCTGTGCAGAGATAACAAATACATGTCAACCCTGTACTTCATCTTGTTTTATTTAAATTATTAGGATAAAATGCTAGTATTTGGCAACCCAACTACCTGACCAGCAGTAGATCCCATTTTTCTGCAGCTCTCATTTCAGTATTGTTGGTGCCTTCTGACGTTCCTTCCTGTTCTGGCTTTCCCCAGCGCATTACAGATGAAGGCGTGGTGCAGATATGCAGGGGCTGCCATCGGCTACAGGCCCTGTGCCTTTCTGGCTGCAGCAACCTCACAGACGCCTCCCTCACAGCCCTGGCTTTGAACTGCCCGAGACTTCAGTGAGTGCACCATGCTTCTGCTTTGTAGCTCAGAGCTTGGCTGGACTGACCAGGAGGGCTTCCTGCAGGAAGGGAAAGACTTGCCAGCAGGCCGATAGGTAGTGATGGAGGTGGTGGTGGTTGTGTTATTGTTGGCTTTTGTCACATGGGTTGGGGCGGAACAGTACATAATCCGGTTTATTTAGGGATGTATGGGGGGTACTGAACTGTCCACCACCCCCAGGTGGAACCTGAACTGTAATTTCTTGGTGGACTTGACACATGTGTCCACCTGATTTGCCTCATCCTGTTATAGCTTTGACATCAGAGTGATCTGATAGTGTCAGAATGACAGCCTCACATCCAAATGTCACCAGATTTTCCCCTAAACCAGTTGCTAAATGGACAGAAGGCGGGGAGGGAATTGCAATCACCTTATTTATCACCTTCCCTAGGAGAAGGAAGTTTTGTTTTAACAAGTAAAGATTGATTTTCTCCAATAATATTGTGAATATTAAAACTTTAATTATGGCAACAAAATACTAATCATAGTTAACATCAGTTGAACTCATTTATGTTCCAGGCTCTGTGTTGGGCAATTTTATAAGTATTATCTCATTTAATCCTCAACACATCTCTAGGAGATATGCACTGTCATTCTCACTTGTTTTACAGAGGAGGAACTGGGAGTCAAAGAAAATCACATACTCTGTCCTGGGTCATATGATGAGTAGGAAGTATAAAACTAGAGTTTGAACTTGAGACTTTGTTCAGAACTAGCAATCTTACCCCTGCACAAGAGGCAGGAAAAGGATACTTATTTTATTTTACTTCTCAGTAAAACTGATCCGTTTCTCATGCTTACACCAGTTTCACATCTTTTATGGATTGTCTGTTGCCTTCCTGTGCCCATTTTTCTTACTGTTGCATTAAGGATGACTCTAGATAATTTTTTTAAATTTAATTTTATTTTATTATGTTATGGCTTACACCAGTTTCACATCTTTTACGGATTGTCAATTGCTGTCCTTTGCCCATTTTTCTTACTGTTGCATTAAGGATGAGTCTAGATAATTTTTTTTTAACTTTTATTTTATTTTATTATGTTATGTTAGTCACCATACAAAACATCATTAGTTTTTGAAAAACAAAACAAAACACATCATTAGTTTTTGATGTAGTGTTCCATGATTCTTTGTTTTTGTATAACACCCAGTGCTCCATGCAATACGTGCCCTCCTTAATACCCATCACCAGGCTAACCCCTCCTCCCACCCCCCCTCCCCTCTAAAACCCTCAGTTTGTTTCTCAGAGTCCATAGTCTCTCATGGTTCATCTCTCCCTCCAATTTCCCCCCCTTCATTTTTCCCTTCCTTCTCCTAATGTCCTCCATGCTATTCCTTATGTTCCACAAATAAGTGAAACCAGATGATAATTGACTTTCTCTGCTTGACTTATTTCACTTAGCATAATCTCCTCCAGTCCCATCCATGTTGATGTAAAAGTTGGGTATTCATCCTTTCTGATGGCTGAGTAATATTCCATTGTATATATGGACCACATCTTCTTTATCCATTCATCTGTTGGAGGACATCTTGGCTCCTTCCACAGTTTGGCTGACTTTGCTGCTATGAACTTTGGGGTTCATATGGCCCTTCTTTTCACTACATCTGTGTCTTTGGGGTAAATACCCAGTAGTGCAATCCAAAGTCATAGGATTCTAGATAATTTTGATATTTCTGAATAGTAGAGGAATGTGGGTGATCAAAACTGGTCAGAAAGGTGGTCAAAATTACTGCTACAAGGGAGTATTTAACTTTAAAATGTTATTTATTCCTCTGTCCCTATTAAGCATGGGCATTGAGAATTAACTCACATTTTTCATTGGCTGCAAATTTTTTTAAATTCCTTTTAGGGTAACTGGGAATTTCATTAAATGCAGTATATATCAAGATAATTTTGTTGAGTAAAAGTTCATTTTAATTGTGTTTAAAAGTCAACAAATACTGGAATAATATTTAAAAACAACAGCAGCAACAATGTCCTGGAATTGTGGGAAGATTCCTGGGTTCGCCCCCTGAGTTTGGGCTGGAACTGTCAGACTTAGGGCAGGTCACACTTCTCCCTAAGCCTCCTTTCCCTCATCTATCGAGGGGGATAGCATTTGCATTTACAGTCCTCAGGACTATTCCAGAAGCAGAGGTGTGTCCGAAGGCAGAATAAACTCAATAGTGTGAATCATAAAGTGTGTGTTTCTGTTAACCAGTCACTACCTTTTCCTCCCACACACTCTCTATCCCAGGATTTTGGAGGCTGCGCGGTGTTCCCATTTGACTGATGCAGGCTTTACACTTTTAGCTCGGGTAAGCCAGAGGTTTCAAAAAATAAAACCAAACTATAATTCACCTCCCTCATTTCAAAATAACTTTCTGTGGTTTTGGAGTGTGCAAAAATGTGTGTACCTTCAGAAAGGACAGGTACCAAGTTGGATAGAGTCCTCAGTACATTTTCCCGTTTTCCCCAGAAAGCGAAAGTGGTCCTGTAGGAGGTTCTGGAGCAGGTCTAGACCTCACTCTCATTTGGTCGGGTGGGGCCACAGCAAGAGGAATGTCCTCCCTGGCAGGACATGCCCTTCCTCATACAAATGCTGACTCAGTCTCTCAGTGGCCTCCCCTAACTGAGCTGTGCTCTCCCTCTGCTCCTTCTTCCACATCACCCTGCAGACGCTGACCATCATAGGGGTCCCTCTGGCCTACAGCTGGGAACCCATGACCTTCTGGGGATGGTGATACACTCTTCCTCCTACCCCAACCCTCACCTGTCCAAACTGTGCCTGAGCACCCCACCCGCATGCCTTCCTGAGCCTATTCTATGGCTAAAATTTACAGGATGATATCCATAGTCACTGGGAAGGTGGAGGCCACTAATCTTTCCAGGTGAGAGAAGGAAATGTAGCTCCAGGCAGCCACATTCCCATTTCCAAAAGGAATGTGATTCAAAAAGCACCTGCTCAGAAGTGCTGGCTCACTGGGTCACTTTAGGAATAGGACACACTCCTTAATGGAAGAGAAACAAGGATACTGGGCCAGTACTCAGAGGGACACGGCAAGCCACCAGTGTTGCCCTGACCACTGACCACATGGTGGGGGGGGGGGGGTCTTATGGACTTTTCCAGAATTGCCATGACCTGGAGAAGATGGATCTTGAAGAATGCATCCTGGTAAGTAGACTCCTGAGAAGCCCTGCAGGGCCGCCCCTCAGTCCTGAGAGGCAACCAGGCATAGCCAGAGACCCCAGCTGGCTGTTGTCTGGACCCTCCTCGCCCCAGCATGACAGGAATTGGGAACCCAATAAGGACCATGGCAGTGGGATGCAAACTTTGGGCTGTACTCAGCCATCAGAGCTACAGCTGAGAAGTTCAGGGTAGCTCCATTTTTTGCCAAACATTAAAAAGAAAGTCTTTCACAGAACTGAAGGGAGAAATAAGTTTGCATGTCCAGTGATGAGGTGACTACAGAGGAGAATCCTGGGGGACCCTCCTTACCTACTCCTTTTTCCCCTGTCCCTGGGCCCCCTTGGGGCACCAGAGGAGAGACCAAAGAACAGCTTTGTGTCTGCAGGATTTGAGGTTGTTGGTGAAGAGAGGGGCTCCCAGCCTGAGTGTGCTTGAGATGAGTTTTTAATTCTGTTTTACACCTTTTGATTCTCATGTTCAGGAGAAACCAAAATTAGGTATTAAATTCTGGTGTGGAAGTCACATTGACACAGCTTGTTTCTCTCCAGATCACCGACAGCACACTCATCCAGCTCTCCGTCCACTGTCCTAAACTGCAAGCCCTGGTGAGTCTGAGTTTTTCGTGACATTCTTCACCTCTTAGGGAGAAAGAACTCTCCCACCACAGCAAGAATCTGTCTGGTTTTCCTTTCTGTAAAGGTGTCATCATTCTTGGTTTCAAAGATCTATTAGTTGGGCTAACTTGGGAGGCAGATTATCTAAACGTTACTGCTTTTGTTTTAGGATGTGAACCTATAATAGAGACCCATGTCCTTACTACTCCGTTCATGTTCAGGGAGAGTGAAACTTAGCATGTTACAATGATAGAATCTAGAAAAAGATTGAGGCCATCCTTGTGTCATATTTCATTCCATACCTGCTCATATATATCTATGGGGAGAGGAATTAAAATACATTGAAAGAGAGGAGGGGGGAAAAATGGCAGAGGAGTAGGGGACCCTATTTCAACTGGTCCCCGGAATTGAGCTGGATATCCACCAGACCACTCTGAGCACCCACGAAACCAGCCTGAGATGTAAGAAGATCTGGATCTCTACAAACAGAATATCGCAGGCGGTTGGTTTTGAGGTACGAAGCGGAGAGCTGTGATTCCGCGGGCAGATATTGGAAGATAAACGGCAGCGGGAGGGTGCCTGGCCGTGGGGATCCTACACCGCCGGTGAGTGACAGCCTTGCACTCTGCGGATGGGCACAGACTCGCAGACCGGTAGCGGCAGGGAAAGGACTCTAGGGCAGCCCTTGGGACGAAAACCCTGAGCGGCGGGGTTGCACCTGCGAACTGCAGCCCCCGGGGCGGAATCCCTGAGCGTCAGGGTCGCGTGCGTGTGAATTGGGAGCGGCTGGTGATTTTAGAAGCACAAAGGGCAGAGACGTGCCCCGACCTGGAGGCAGGTCTGGGAGCACTGCGGAGGGGCACACAACCCAGGCCGCTGCAGTTTATAGCAGCATGGACAGAAACGGAGACGGTGTGGCCTGGAGAGCTCACTGAAGAACAGACTGAGGTCTCTCTGCTCTGAGGCAGAGGGTTGGAAACGGTCTCTTCTGCTCTGACTCGCGGAAGAGACGCGGAAAGCCGCCAGGGAAAGGCGCCAGAGAACAAAAGCCCCAAAGACTGATTCCCACTGAGCCCATCCCCCACCACAGGGGCGCAGGGCAACTCCGCCCAAACAGGGTTGCCTGAGTAACAGCGCGGCAGGCCCTCCTGCAGAAGACAGGCTGGGAAAACAAGAGGCCAGCAACCCTAAGGTCCCAAGAAAACAGGTGTATCTTGCTTGGGTTCTGGTCAATAATTTGGACTCTATACATTCCCTCAAACACCCATCAACAGAATGACTAGGAGGAGGAGCCCCCAAAACAGAAAAGACTCAGAGATTATGACTTATGCTGCAGATTTACAAATGGATGCAGATATAACCAAGATGTCGGAGATGGAATTCAGGCTAGCAATTGTGAAGACAATGGCTAGAATGGAGATATCAATTAATGGCAGCATAGAGTCTCTAAGGGCAGAAATAAAAGGTGAATTGGCAGAACTTAAAAATGCTATCAATGAGATCCAATCCAATCTAGATAATCTAACAGGGAGGGTAACTGAGACAGAAGAGAGAATAAGCGATCTGGAAGACAGTATAATAGATAAAAAGGGAAAAGAGGAGGCCAAGGAAAAACAACTCAGAATCCATGAAAATAGAATCAGAGAAATAAGTGACACCATGAAGCGTTCCAATGTCAGAATACTTGGAATCCCGGAGGGAGTGGAGAGAGAGAGGGCTAGAAGATGTATTTGAGCAATTCGTAGCTGAGAACTTCCCTAATCTGGGGAATGAAACAAACATTCGAGTCCTAGAGGCAGAGAGGACCCCTCCTAAGATCAAGGAAAACAGGCCAACACCCCGGCATATAATAGTAAAACTTGCAAATCTTAGAACCAAGGAAACCATCTTAAGGGCAGTTAGGGGGAAGAGATTCCTTATGTACAGAGCGAGGAACATCAGAATAACGTCAGACCTCTCCACAGAGACCTGGCAAGCCAGAAAGGCCTGGCAAGACATATTCAGGGTACTAAATGAGAAGAACATGCAGCCAAGAATACTTTATCCGGCAAGGCTTTCATTTAGAATGGATGGAGAGATGCAGAGCTTCCACGACTGGCAGAAACTGAAAGAGTATGTGACCACTAATCCGGCCCTGCAAGAACTATTAAGGGGGGTTCTCTAAAAGGAGAAAGACCCCAAGAGTGATCTACAACAGAAATTTACAGGGACAGTCTATAAAAACAACGTCTTCACAGGCAACATGATGACAATTAATTCATATCTTTCAATAATCACTCTCAACGTGAATGGCCTAAACGCTCCCATAAAATGCCACAGGGTTGCAGATTGGATAAAAAGACAGGACCCATCCATATGCTGCCTACAAGAGACTCATTTTGAACCTAGAGATACATCCAGACTGAAAGTGAAGGGATGGAGATCCATCTTCCATGCCAGCGGACCTCAAAAGAAAGCTGGGGTAGCAATTCTTATATCAAACAAATTAGATTTTAAACTGAAGTCTGTAATAAGAGACACAGAAGGACACTATATCATTCTTAAAGGGTCTATCCAACAAGAAGATCTAACAATTGTAAATATCTATGCCCCCAACATGGGAGCAGCCATCTACATAAGCCAACTGTTAACCAAAATAGTCATATTGATAACGTTAATTGTAGGAGACCTCAATACTCCACTCTCAGCAATGGACAGATCATCTAAGCAGAAAATCAACAA